>NC_135479.1:212949712-213124444 GCF_052094955.1 Ictidomys tridecemlineatus | reverse complement strand
AAAAGCTATTTTCAATAATCAGACCAGAGCCTGACTGTTGTACTGCCTTGGAATGTCCTCCACTCAATCAATCAGTCCATCACCTTTGCACTCAGTCACATGTTACTCAGTTACACTCAGGGCATGGACAAAATATAAACATATTCTTTGCCAGAATGTAACATGAATGGCTTTTAATCCAATTCCCAATGGAGTCTTATTCCCATCAAGAACCTAATCAGCACAGTCTTTCCTATCAACATTCTGGTCTTCTGAGCTATCACTAGAATTGCCTATTAAGCTCCACTTACAGTATTGTAAGCTTTTTCTAGGCTACTTCTCCAAACTTTTCTAAATTCTTCCTGCAAACCAATTCCAAAGGCTTCAGAACCACAGGGGCAAGTGTAGACACTGCACTGACCTCAGTTTTAACAAGAGACACACAGACGTTGCTTTGCACTGTGCAATCTGTGCAGGTACTGAAGCCAAACAGTTCTGACTCAGATCCATGCTCCTCTTACCTTCCAGTTCACTGTGGACTGACCCTGAACCTTGCAAGCCTCAGAGTTCATGCTCTTTCAACAGTCTTTGCTGAGCACCTACTGTCTGTGTGTCTTTGTGATAACTACTCAGGGCACACAAACCACTGAGATACAGTGAATCTCTGCTCCATGAGGTCATGTGAGCGAAGATTGCAGCCTCAAGGCCAGGGGATCAATTGAGCAAGGCAGAAGTTGGGACAGTAGGTGACATGGAGCAGCATTCAGTTTGTATCCTTTTCCTTCATTTCTTCTCCCCAACCTCAGTCTCTGGAGACTGTCCCTCTCGATTGCCAAGGAAGGGTCTCAGCAGAGCCATGCTGCCTTGAGAAGTGCTAGTCCTGGCTTGGGGGTGCTCCATTTGGGCCCCATCCCATGCTTCCTTCTCTCCCCCTCGGATTCCAACTGGTTCCTCGGGCACCCTTAGCCTTCAGGAAATGAGGGGCAAAATAAAAATTGATGCTTCTGGGATCTGAAAGAGGAGGAGAAGGGAGAAGGGAGAAGAAAGAAGAAGAATTGCATGCACCTCCTCCATCTCACTGCAGTGGGGTGGAGACGTCGTTGTTCAGGGAAAGCAGCTGACCTGAACAGCAAGAGCTTGCTGCCTGGAAGGTCATCTTGGGAAGAGGCACCAGGGCCCAAGGAGACCTCGAGAGTCCCAGCAGGGAAGCATGGACAGCTGAGCAAGGCCATCTGCACGCTGGCCCTGCTGTGGTGGCCCTCTGAGGTCCTTGGAAAGCGCCTCTGAGAGGCGAGCACTGGCCTTGCGTCTCCTGTAATTCACTGGTCTAGGTCTGCCCCAGGACATAACATCTGTCATTTTAAGACCTCCCTGTGCTCCTCAAGGGTGGGGCCCGCCCTGCGTGGAGGTGGAGAAACCAGGGCAGGAAACAAGAGATGCCTGCAGCAACTGAGGCAGAGTGACGCCAGCGTCCACCTGTGTACAGCTGGGGCCAGAACAAGGCTGAGGCCACAGTGTAGGTCAGAAATACACCAGGTGCGGCCTCCGGCATTGACACTAGGCAGGACTGCAACTTTCCCCAGGAGTGACCCAGAACAGGGACCTCGGCACCTGGCACATTGCTGGCTGTGACTTAGGGAATGCTGAGTGAACAGATGGATGGACGGATGGATGGACAGGTAAACAGATGAGAACAAAGAGCCTCCTTTTCTTTGTAGCTAGGTACTAAATGGAGGAGTCAGGAAGGAAGTGTCCTGGGGTCTCCAAATCTTGATATCCTTAGACCAGGAGGAGCAACGGCACAAAGCAGAGCCCTGCATTCATGCCCTTCAGAGGGGCTGGCTCAGCAGTGAGGCCCAGGACCCGCATCACCCTCAGCCCGCTCTCTCTCCATTGCTCCACGCTCCTCCAGTGCTGACGTCCATTTCTTGCTGCAGACCTTGAAGTCACACTGAAGTTGACCAAATTTGCAAATAAAAGCTGAGAGAATATCAAGGATCACAGAGGCAAAACAACCCGAAAAGATTAAACTTGGGGGCAGGAAAAGCAAGATCACAAAATCCTTCATACGTGGGTAGGAAGTGGGGTGGGTCGGCCCAGATCCCAGAGCACGTGTGGCCCATGGCCTGGGTCAGGACAGACCTGCGAAGGTGAGCAAGAAGCACCTTGCAGAGGTTCAGAGCCAGATGCCTGGGACACACTGACCTGGGTGAGGCAAGAACGGGACACAGAGCTGTGGTGGCCAGCAGAAGCTGACCATAAAAGCAGGAAGGGATTTAAAAAGATGGAGACATGAGTGTGTAAAGTGAAAAACAAATTTAAACACGGCTTACACACACACACACACACACACCTGATTCTGAGGAGCATTGTGTAGCTCCACCCTCAGCCCTGACCAGCCCTGGTCCCCTTCCTCTCCCAGGATGGCAGGTGGCTATCAGCACCCAGGGGCCAGCCTCTGCCCTGGGACAGGGTGCCTAGGAGCTGAGGGCCTGCACCTTCTCCATCTGCAGACACTGCCTCTGGCCCAGGCTTATTTTTATAATAACCCGGATACTTTAGCAGAAGGTTTGCTTCTTTTTCTACACCTACTTGAGTAGTTCCCTTCTGATAAGGTAAAAAGTGTTAAAGTACTAAACTTTAATATTTAGTTTAAAGTACTAAACCAGGTACCAACTAGAATGATTAAAAACCCAGGGACTGATGCAAGACACTTAGGAATGTCCCTGACAGGGTACAGCTGCTGAGTCAGGAGCATCAGGGAAGTGGCCTTGTGGTTGCCTGGCACAGTGACATCTTGGCTTAAGCTGGGGACACAAACCTGGGCTGACGATGGAGGAGTTTAAGACACACTTCTAACTAAGAGGCCTGTGTTTCCCAAAAGGCCAGAAATAGTCTTCAAAGGTGTCATCCTCACATTGGCCTGGCTGGTGTTTGAGTATATCTCCCAAGTCCAAGGGGCAGAAACTTCATCTTAACTCAGTAGTGCCCAGAGGCAGGACCTTTAAGGAGTAGTGAGCCTGTAGGGCTTTGGAGTCGATTGCTGCTGCTGCTGCTGCTGCTGCTGCTGCTGCAGGGAGTGGACTGATCATCCTGAGAGGGGGTCAGTTATAAAGGGGTCAGGCCTTCTCTTGCCCTCTGCCCTCCACCACAGCATGCCAGCCCCATGCTCTTGGGTTTCCAGCCTCCTGAGCTGTGAGCGGCAGCAATGGCTACTGGGTGGCTTAACAGTGTGAAACACATGATCTTATTAACCCAGCTTGTCCCCTGGCCCTGTATGTGGACACCAGTAGGAACACCAGCCAACCAACAGATACACCACCTGCTGCCTCTTTGAAAAGGTTGTTATGTTTTTAGAGGTCTATTCTTTTGAAAAAAGTAATGGATGAATGCTTAGATCTGAAAGTATTCGTAAATTAATTGTGAAAATGTCATAAACTTTTCTACACAAGTTATTTCTATTAAATGTTCAACTGAACAGGGTATTATGTTCACAACTGGTATGTATTAGAAGAAATGCAATCACAGAAGTATCTTCTAGAGCTAGCTGGTCATTTTGAAGAATGCACCCTAGTGAGAGTCAGCAGTGGTGGCAATAGCTGCCCCAAAGGATAAAAGTCACTTCTTTGTAGATTGTGTAATATATAAAAGGATATCACATTTGCCCAATGCCCTACGTACAGAACTGCTTATCTATATGTAAAAATTACCATACTGTCCAGTAGCCTATTTATAAGACCATCTGTATTTTCATTCTTGGTGATGATAAAGGATGTGTGAGATCTAGACTGTGATTTTCATTATTTTAACGCACCTTGTCAATTTGGTTGAAATACTTGAACACTTGAGACGTAATGGGTAAGAGCTGAAGGTAGTAACTGTGAGGAATTCTTCCTGGGTGGAGCTGAAGTGAGGTACAGGTGAGTGTATTTTTTTATTGTTTCTAATAATCAAACTTAATACAAGAGTGTTTTCAAATACAAAAGGGAAGACTGCTCCAAGTGTCGGTGAATGCCAGCGTCTCTCTGTGACAGTTCATGTTGTAGGTGCTCTGTGTACCTGAGGGTCTCGTCTCCTGCCCTTGCAGGTCTCACCTCTGCATATGAGGCTCTCACAGCAGTCCTGAAGCAGCAGTGCATCGAGTGGTGCCTGAGGACTTACCTTCTGTGGAACATTTTCCACCCACCTTTCACTGTGGCGGGTTCTCACGCAGGAAGAAGCCCACCTAAACCCCCAAAGGGCAGCAATCACACCCCCAAGTTTGTTTCTGACCATCTACAGTTTCCGGCAGGGGTGGACACGTGCAGCCTGGCTCCAGGGTGTGGCGGTGGGCAGTGCCCCTGGTCTGGGGAATATGTGTTCCATACATTGCCGGGGACGGGCAGGTGACCACGGAGGGAACCTGACTGAGGACCTATTTCAGAGGTCCAGCTGGCCAGGAGCACAGGAAGGGGACCTCTGGAGGGAACACTGCTGCTGGGGAAGCCTGAGGGTGAGCCCGCCACAGCCCTGGGGGGAAGAGAAGGCCGGGTGACAGCACAGTTCCGGGATGGCCTGGGACCCAGAGGGAGGACAAGGACCCCGGACTCCCAACCCACACGTGCACTCTGCCTCACAGCAGGGAGGCCTCTCCATGTCCCTCTGTGAGACGTGGCCAGATCCCCAGCCGCTCACGGTCACCTTGCATGCCCACAAGGACCTGGAAGCCTCAGCGAAGCTTCCAGGGAGAGCTCCAGCGGGCCTGGCTTCCAGGTGGACACAGAGTGGGGCTCCCAGGCTCGCGGCTTCCCTCAGTACTCTGGTCCAGGTGGGAGCCCTCGGTATCAGGAAGCTCTGGTCCCAGCCCGGGCCGCTGCCTGTTCCTATTGGTGACATCTTCCTGTCCCACTGTCCAGGATCTCTCGCAAGTGCCCTAGAGTGAAATAGAGCAGCTTCCCCAACTGCTTTTATCTTTAAAATAGTAACACAGTTTCCTTGGAGCCTCCCACTGGACACTCTGCTGAGAGCAGCTTTGGGGGACGTGAGCAAGCACAGCATGCCGACTCCCAAGTGTGCGCTGGTGGAACCTGGGGCTGAAAAATGTCCTCAAGACCAAGGTTTAGTGCTGTGCAGCCACTTTTCTGTGCAAAGGTGCAGTCACAGCCAATCAGGGGACTGTGTGGTCAGCCAGAGCTCTGGATACGTCTGGCTCAAGGCTGAGCTGTGTCCCCGAGAAGCCTGGAGCCCTAAGTCCCAGAACTCTGGATCCAGTTCCTCACCTGCAGAAGAGCGACAATGACATCTGCCTTACCCACCCCGTAGCATGGCCATGACAGCTAGCGTCAAATGTGCCCGTCTCTGACTGCTTTGCAGCATGAATTCCCTGAGGTCTCTGGTCACTTCTACTCTTGGCTGCTCCAGGGCCAGGGGCTGAGGTGCTGCTGGCTCATCCTGCTCTTCGCTGCGTGCCTTCCTCTCCCTGCAGGCTGTCTCTTGAAGCTGGGTTCTGGGAAGCCAGGAGTCTCCAAGGTGGAGGAGTCGCCCAGTGTCCTGAGTGTTCATCCTAATCCCCTCTGCAGTAGAGGGCACATTTGTGTACCCCCCAAATTCATGTGGAAACTCTAACCCCAACAAAATGTGGGGATCTGTGGGAGGTAATTAGAGAGCAGAGCCCTCATAAAAGGGGACCCCAGAGGACTGGAGGCAGTTCTGTGGGGGAGCCACCCACCCTGCCCAAGGCCTTAATCCCATCCTCGCAGCGCAGACCAAACAGGAAGACCAGAGACCTCTCTTGCCCTCTCCTTGTCACGGAAGGACACGTGAGGAGGGGACTCTCTGCAGCCTGGAGGAGGGGCCTATCAGAACCCAATCATGCTAGCACCTGACCTCAGACTTCATTCACAGACTGTGACATAACTCTTGTCCCTCAGCCACCCAGTCCACAGCAGTTTGTCACAGCCGCTGGAACAGACCAAGTCGCCGCTTTCTCGGGACCGTGTGCTTGACGGCTGAGCAGGCGTGTGTGGTGTAGGTGTCCTGGAGCAGCTGTCCCGGCCCCTTCACTCCCAGAGCACCCCTTTCCCTGCCCCCTGAGGGGTCTTTTCACCTGCTCGGTGCTCATCTGCCTTGAACGTCCTGCCTCTCAGCCCCAGGGGACTGCCAAGCCTGCCCTGCCTTGCCCAGAGCAGCCCGGACACAGCATCCGTAATCCACCCTGACTTCTCCTGTTCCTTCAGGGAAGCCTGGAGAAGCCCCCTTTTCCATGGAGCTCAGCAGTACCTTAGGAAGGCTGCTGGCCAGGGCCCATGCAGCTCCCCAGATGGGTGGGGAGGATGGGTCCAGGTTATTTTGTCCAGCATCCTGCTGGACACTGAGATATCAAGTTTAAACGACGACGGCAGAGCAGAGGGCAGGGGACCCCTGTGTGATGCCCAGCGGGGGCCCTTCTCCCCACCCACCCCCGACATGAGTCACATTCCTTCTACCGCGTGGGGCCTCCGTGACCTAGAGGAAGAGCCGGGAGGGAGAAGCTGGAGCCACTTTCTTCCCGAGAACCTCGGCTTTGGCTTTGTTGCTCCCGAGATTAGACAGGGGAGAGGAGCTGGAATCACAGGTGACTCGATGCTGTCCCTCCCCAGGGCCAGACTCCTGAGGGCAACTCTGGGGAGATGATGCTCCCAGAGAATGCGGTGGCCAGCCTCAGGCGCTCACGGACACAGTCACCCCTGCTCACTCCTCAGCACTGGGGAAAGCGAGACAGTGCCATAAATCTGTGTGAGTGCACGTAAGAACCCTCTCCTCTAGTTGCACAAGCGTCATGCAGACTGCTGTAGGCGTGGCATGAAGGACCATGCAGGGGACACCTGGATTCCAGGCCCAGCTCTGCCCCAAGCCACATTCCTGGATGATTTGCTCAGCGTCTCCAAGCTTCCACGCCACCATCCCTCAGCGGGGTGGGAATTCCAGCCTCTTTCTGGGTATTGGGATTAGTGCAAGTGCTAGGCAAACAGAAGCATTCGGATTATCTGGCCCAGACGAATTGTTCACTCTGTCTTACTGGACTACTTGGGGAACCATGGAATAGACAGGCTTTGTCCCCAGCAAGGGAGGCCCTGCCTCAGTAGTCCCTGACTGGACCTCTGTGCAGACCATCCCACCGCAAAGAGCAATGCAGAGCTTGCCTCTCTCTTCCTGTATGCCCTCCTGCCAGGTCCCACTGTCACCTGATAATCCCTACTTGCTCCATTTCCAAATAGACACCTCAGTTCCCCCAGGCTGAGTCCTCTCGGAGGGATTCCAGTGTCGGTAAAGGGAGGGGCCAGGAAAAAATGCAGAGGAGAGGTGATGGACCTTGGTAAAGCATTTTTAAATCTGGTTAAATATTTCCCCTCATAAGGATGCTCCTGGCCAACTGTCCGAGCAATCGCTCTCGGTCAGTGAGTGTCACAAGAAACTTACCTGAGCCTCCGGCAGAGATAGCTGCTCCAGCTCTCGTGGCTTCACGCTCCCCGCTGGGGTAGTGGCAGGCTAGCGGGCTGAGTCCCTGGGTAGCAAACCTCAGGTCCCACTTGGATGCTGCCACGACACTCCCTGGACGCCTGAGTGACTTGGGCTCCCCGAGGTCCTTGCTGGGCTTGGATCTCTGAGGCACATCTTGGTTACTGTTTCCTGGCTGCTGACCACTACAGGATGGTCATCTGACTCCTCAGCGCTCTCCATGGCAGGCATGGGAGCGCATTCATCTGTGCCTTCCCCAGAAGCCTTGGAATACACGGGAGCTCTACATCTGCCCCTGGAGTCGATTCCTGAATGATCTTCTGATCCTCCTTCCCCTCTGATTGAGACTGTCCATGTTGCCTTGACTCCAGAACAGAAAAGGAGATTTGTCTCCTTTAGGCAAAACTCTGCCAATCGTTGTGAGAAATGGGACCTCTTCACTTGTTTGATTCTACCTTTACAAAAGGAAATGGGAAGAATGTGGCTTTGGGTCGGTGCTCACACAGGTCCAACCTGGCTCAGCCACTTTCTTGCTTGAAATTAGCTTCCTCGGTTTTAAAATGGAATGATGTCAACCTTCCAGTGTTGGCATGAAATTTGAGTCCTCTAAGTCTAGCGCCTCATCCTATCTGACAGCAGTCGATGATCAATTAGTGTACACACTCAGACTTTTGTATACTGGTTCGTCTGTGGGGATAGTGTGGGTGGAGAATGACATCCTGGCAGGTGGTGCTACAATTTCTGTTGCAAAGACCACTGCAAAGGGCTGAGGTGTGGAGTGTGGTCTCCGCCCTCACTGTGGGCACAGCTCCTTGGTGTGCCGCCCCATTCCTGTACTGCTGGACCACTGCTCTCCTCCCAGGGGAGGTGCTGTGAACCAGGACCCTCTGAGTCGTGCTAATGACTGGGAGAAGAAACCCAGGGGTGCCATGGTGGAGGGGAGGCCTGGTTTGGCCCAGGGTGGCTCTGACTGGCTCTGACTCCCTGCAGGGACCCTGCAGAAGAGTGGTCAGATGGCACACTCCTGGCCACCTCCCCAGGTCACAGCCTACGGCACCTAGCCAGGTGTGAAAAGCTGTTTGCTAGGAGGGAATTCTCAGCAGGTCAGGTGCCAAGCAGGGTAGCCCTGTGCTCACAGCTGGCCCCTCAGGAGCCTGCGAAGAGGCCATCACCAGCCTCTTGGGTCTGTCAGAGTACTGGGACTCAACTTGATACCTGAAGCAGTACAATACCGTGAGCCCTGCAGGGGCAGGAGGACACTTCCCACCATACTGGAGACACCTGTGACCTCTGGACCCCACCTTTCCTTTCTCCCTCTAGCAATTTAAGATATTGGAAATTTAACCAAAATCCTGTTTTTTTGGAAGTACTTTTAAAACCCTACAAGAAAGTCTGACTTGAAAATAATTAATAATTTCTCATATGAATAACTATGATTTGGGTCCAGAGAGGTGAAACACATCACGCTAGTCATATTTACTAATTCTGAATATACCACATGATCACAGGTCCTGGGCTTGCTGGGGAGACAATGAAACACATCAACCTTGATGCACAGATAAGGAAACTGCCCTTAGACGGGAGACTCGGTAAAGCATCCAGCACGCAGACAGAGACAGCCAAGGCAGCTCCTGCCGGAAAAGTGAAAAACACGACAATGAAGCCTTTGCTCCTGCCCTGGGAACCAGGGACGGGGAAGCTGAGGGAGATTCAGAGTCTGGTTTCTGCTGTTTCTCCCGGGTCACCTGGAGACCCAGCACACGGAGTCTCTGGGTCCAAGATCATCAGAGCACTGCCCTCCCGAGTACTCTGGGTAACTGCTCCTGGGGCTCCTGCAGGATGAACAGCTGGGAGCTGTTCCTTCAGTGGCTACTACCAAGCTATCACAGGTGAGAGCTGGGCTTGGGGGCACCAGGCAGCACCACGGGCTCCTACTCTTCTCCCATGCTCCTGTACCACCTGCTTACAAAAGCTCAGGTGAACCCAGAAGCTCAAGCTCAAGCAGAGTGCACTGCTGCCACAGTTTCTGTTTAAGAGTGATTAAAAGTAATTCATCACAATGCAGAACGTGACAGAGAATCCCGGTCATTGGAGGGTTGGTAAGGAGCCTCTCCTAGACAGAGCTGCAGTCTCACTTTTTGGGTTGAAGTGAGATGGGTGTAGGAGAGGACAGGTGCAGTGGACAAGTGGGATGGGGTGCCACTAGAGTCGTTAGACTAGGATGGAAACAAACAGAGCCTGGTCTTTGTCCTAGATCCTGGAGAGGTGTCAGTGCTTGTTACATGTCTGGGCCACCCGCATTGTCCTCTGTAAGCTACATCATTCCTTGTTTCCCTGTGGTTCACTTCTGGAAGCAATGCATGTCTGCATGTTGACACCCTCTTTGTAGAAGCAAATGGAAGCGTGACAAATTCCAGACTAGGGATGGTGGTTAGTTTGCAGTTTGTTACAAGCCTCTAAATATGCCAGTGGGGTGAGCAGTCTCCAAGGCATCTGGATGGAGGAAGGAGACCGGTCCCACCAGTCGAACAGGATGGGCACCTAGGCTCCGCCCACAGAGCTGCAGCCAGGCACATGCATGCACATGGACTCACGTGGGAACAGATGGGCAGGACTAGACTTCTGGCTACCTGAGTTATTCTGGCAGGAGTTCTGCGGGACTTGAATTGTTCAACTGTATAAATCCGGCTGCAGATCAGCAAATAATTAGATTTTTTTTTTCCAAATAAGAAGAAATTTCCTTTGTTTCCGTTTAAGATAGCAGATGTAATTAAGAGAAAAGAGAAGTATTTCCCACCTATAAGAACCTGAGGGCTGAGGAGAGAGCCCACATCTGATAGTATAGTAACTTGCAGGAAGTTGCTGGGACCATTCTTATCTCCACTTTCTGATCACAAACCTGATGTGGAAGGGCTCACCTGGGCAACCCCAGTTGGAGTTCACCTGCCTGCTTTCTGTTCTCTTTCCATAAGGGCCCTCTGTCCAGCACTTCCTTCTTTCCTGCTGAATCCCAACCGATGTGACCTGTCACTGGCCCCCACCAGACCCCTGCTAGGCAAGAGAAGGCTTCAAGGTCAAATCCCATCAATACAGCTACAGAAAATATAACCGAAGTCACTATCTCATGGTTTAGGCCTGTATCAGGCGGTGGAGAATCTCCAGCTCCTGCGTCATTGCAAAAGATGGGTGTTGTCTCTGCAAGGTGAACATGAAGAAGAGTGACATAGGCATGCATCACACCACAACCTCGCACACCATACCACTCCCATCGCACATCAAACACACTCACCCAGGTACACACCTCACACACGCATCACACAATAAACAGCATCCACAACAAGAGTCCAGGGCCTGGGGTCACCCTCCTGGGATCTGAGCAGCCTACTCCACTAGTCCAGACCCTACACCCTCTACTTCAGGGTGTGGGTCATGGGCTTCTAGGGACTTTCAAGGACTTGTAACTAGACACTGTCTTGCCTGTGGGAAACAATCCTTGAAATCACTCTTCTACAGTGCATCGTTCACACACGTGCTCACGCACGCGCGCACACTTGCACGCATACGGGACAATCCAGGACGCCCCACGGTAGCCTCTGGGTCGCGCTGATTAATCACAAAGTCCCGTGGCGCACCACGCTGCCCTGTAGCCAGCTGGGCCTGTCTGGGTGGAGGGAGGCGCACGCAGCGGGGTCACCTCGCCGCCGCGGCGGGGGAAGTCGCTGGAGGGGCGGGGACGCGCGCGCGTGGCGGGGCCCATGCGGGGTGGGGCCGCCGGGGCGCGGGCCCGCGGGGCCTTTAAGGGGGCGTAGGGACGGCCCCTGCCCGCGCCGGTCCCGCCCCCGGCCCGCCTCCGGCCGGGCCTCCTCCCGCCAGTGCCGGGCCGCGGGCGGGACGCCCGGGGCGGTGCGCTGGGAGGAAGCCCGCCCGGCCGCGGCCCGGGAACTTCTCAGACGCGAGTCGGGCGCACCGGCCGCCGGGTCTGCTCCCGCGTTCTCTTTTCCCAGGTGTGCGGGCTGGGGGCGCAATCCCGGGCCGTGGCCGCCGGGCGCCAGCCCGGCATTCCCTTCCTGCTCGCCCCGCCCGGCTTCGGGCCTCCGGGCTCCCCGCCTAGCCCGGCTCCGGCCCGCCGCGCCCCCTCCAGCCCCCGGCCGGCCGCCAGCGGATGTCCTGAGCTCGCCGCCAGCGGGCTCTGCGTCCCGGCCCGGGGGCTGCTCGGGGAAGTTGGGCGAGGCGGGCCGGGTATGCGCCATCACCATGGCCCGGCTGGGCTGGTGGCTCGGTGAGGTCCAGTGGTTCGTGTTGGTGTCGCTCTTCGTCGCGGCCCTGGTCACGGTGGGCCTGTACCTGACGCAGTGGGCGCTGGCCAGGGCGCGACCCCCGCCGCGGCGGCGGGCGGAGCCCGAAGCAGAGCAGCGCCCGGAGTCGGACGCGCTTCTTTCTTGGATCCTGACGCTGAACAGCTGGAGGAGCCAGTGGCAGACAGCCTGGGTGATCGCCCTGAACCAGGAGGCCAAAAAGAGAGGGGTGAGTGTCCAGGAGAGCCCGTTGGGGTCGAGGGACAGCGGTTGACTGGTGCAGGCGGCGAGGGGAGAGCCCTCCTCCCTGGAGGCGTTGCCACAGCCTCTGGCTGACCCTAAGTGAGCCTTCCCCACCCCCCGCCTGGCAGACCTCCGAGAAAGTTAGGAGAAGGGCCAGGAGAATCGAGGACCCTCGGTGGAGGGTCCATTAAATACCCCAAACCCCAAAAGCGCTGGGCCTGGGCTGTGCGGGGATAGAGGCTGCTGGAGGACCGCACCAGAGGGCCCGTCCCTTTCCAGCTGAACCTCCCTGTCTAGATTCCCTGGTGGATTCCAGCGTCCAGTCCCGTGGGACATGCAGTGATCTTGCGCCTGATAAACGAGTATCTGTGATCTAAATGTGCTTCCCTGTCTAATCGCACTGAACTCCACCTGGAATTTCTTTGTTTTTTAAAAGGCTTTCATTTCTGAGTATATGAAACTAGTGTCCAGTTTGGGCCAGGTGTTATACTGGGGGCTTCGGGTACACACATCATCTCCAAGTCAGCACACGCCTAGGGCACAGGTGCCCTCACCATTTTACAGGTGTGGAAACTGAGGCCGGGAGAGGATCAGGTCATGCACCCTGTGGTGGCACAGGCAGGACATGAACCTAGCTTATTCCGAGCTCAGGCTGTGGGCTTGCTACTTAACTGCCACCTCACACTCCTGTTGTTGTTTCTTTCTTGTTAATTATTTGGTGACTTATTTTACTTTTAAGACATCTTAGTTTGCTGACACTTTGGGGCATGGCGTCTGCTATTTGGAGGCCTTCCACAGCGGGCGAGGCCCCTGGGGTGGGGGAAGCACTTCTGGCAGACCTGGCTGCTTCTTGCCTTCAGGGGTGTGTGCCTCTGCTTGTGCAACCTCATTGTGCAGACAGTGGCCGCTGGCCTTGGAAAAAGGGAATGCTGGTTTCTGGACCCATCAACCTTCAAGATGCTCCATAACCACCCTGAGCCTAGTGTCTGTGTCATGCCTTGGCACATGTGGCCATGGAATTACAAAGCAAAAAGGGTCAGAGTATAAATTAGCCTGAGCCCAACAACTCAAGAGACTTTGTTCTAATGCTTGAATAACATAACCATACCTTTTGGATGATAAATAAAAGGTCTACAGGTCAGTTGACAGAGGTCTGTCTTGGTGACTAGAATTGGTGCCCCAGCTGTCCAGAACTGGACATCCACCTGCTTCAGCCCACGAGACCTGTGTCCTCATGCCTGGAAGTAAACATGGGTCACAGAACTTTGACTGACCTGGTCACAGACCTGTTCTGGTGCTGAATCCTCTTCAGGTTGGTGGCCTGGGACTGTGCACATCATGTTCCTGTTCTCTGGAGCTCAGGGGTTGTTGGGTGAGTGATCTGTAGGATCCAGACCCTGGGACTCCTGGCAGAGTTTCAGGCCCAGAGCCAGTGGCCCTGCCTTCTGCAAGTTGGGGATGTCGGCTTTATTTCCTGTCATTTCTTGATTGGCTTCCAGAAATATGCTCCCTTAGGTGCAAAGCTTCCAGGTTGCCCTGTGCTATCGTGTCAACAGAGACAGGAGGAAGTCCCTGACTGGCCTTGGTCTTGGGTTGGTCAAACAAGTCTGAGGCTCCCCAGGGAAAGATTTGAGGGGGTTGGATGAAAACCTTTCACCTGAATCACTGGAGCCTTCTTGTGGGAGCTGGGCGTTGTGTTCAGGGAGGAAGGAGGTGGGGCTGTTTGCATTTCTCTGTTCTCTCTGCTATTGGCCACACACTGCAGCCTTACGCACCAGCAATCATGTACTTATTGGGTTTGAGCTCAAAGCAGCCCAGAGTCTCCCGTAGCATTTTGCATGGACCAGTCTGTAGTGTCACTGCCTGAGCCGGTGCCTGGGAGTGTTGCTTGATTTGAATTCAAATACAGGGTTTATAGGCAGATAGGATCCTAGCTACTGTCTCCCTGCTACTGATGTGCCACCCTCCCAATGTCCTGGGCCATCACTGTTGTGACAGTAATGACAGTGTGGGCGAGCAGGTGCTGGTGTCAGTGCTGGTGGGTGCCCTGACCCCAATGGCCATGCCTGCAGGAGTTCCCTCCCCCACCTGGACTCCCACTAATCCCCGATTAGGGCTGGCACTCCCAGCCTGCTGGCCAGAGGGCCAAAGCTTAGCTCCCCCTCCCAGTCCTGCTATCACTCTATCCCAGCCAGGGGAGAGACCAACTCTTGGTCTGTCACTTGCAGGATGGGGAGATGCTGGTAATAACTTGGTGATATCCAGCGTGTTCCATGAACAGTAGAATTTTCTATCCAAGGGCAACAGTAACCCTCCCATTCCAGGTTTCACCCCAGCTTTGTATCTCAACATGGAAAGGAACCAAGCTTTTCTGGTTGAGCCTCTTTCTTCCCCCATTGGAATCTATGCCGACCTTGTTAGCTGGAGGGAGCCGCCGAGGGCCGCCTGGAGCCTGGGCTGCCCTCTCCACTACATTCTCCACTGCAGTCATGTTCCCCCGTGGGAACCAAATTCAACTTGAGACCCTAATGTTTTCTTTGAATGAGGTCCAGTAAGAAGGGCTAAAGGGTAGGGTTGTTTAATGTCTCATCCTGAAACATGGGGCCAGTGTCTCCTGGGATCCAAGGGTTGAGCAATGGCTCATGGAGTCTGCTTTGTGCTTTGATGACCAGTGGCAAAAGTAGGGCAGGTTCCCTGTATCAGAGGGGACCCCGGATTTTGACCCTCATTCCAGAAGTAGTTGTCATTATATGTGGTAGAGAGTTGGACACACAGGAGAGGAAACGACCCCTGGTCTGCCAGCTCGTCATTGCTATGTGTGGACACAGGAGAGTCACCCAGAGAACTTAGCAATACCTGCTCTCCCCACCCAGCTCACACTCTTAGGGCAGGAATGTGGGAAGCGCAGTGTATTTTTCACAAGATCCTCCAGGGGCTTCCTATGGGCTGAGATTCATCAGTAGAAGCTGTTGTATACACACCTGTCCCTAAGCCGGACATCAGTCTGTCCCCCTTCACCCTCCAGGTGGTGGTCGCAATGTTGCTTCTCCTGTCTCTCCGTCTAGCATAGCAAAACAATGCCCACTGACCTGAGCACACTTCTTCAGGAAGAACCCATCTCAGAGGCGGCACTGTCTCCGCTCAGGACGCCCAGGACTGAGGACTAGTATTGTATCATCCAAAGGCAACCCTGCAGGTTTCCTCTGGTGCTCACCTGCCTCCACACAAACACTTCAGATGATTCATGATAATAAGCAGCTACAACAGTGCACTCCATGCCCAGCCCCCGTGAACCCTGGCATCGCTGTGTCCAGCCTCCCTGGCTCTGGAAGACAGCCTGCTTGTCACAGGTGGCCCCATGGTGTCTGCTAGAGCTTCCTCCTGAGGCGGATGCTCCTGGGTCCGTGTGTCAGTGGCAGCACAGTCCCAGAGCAAGAGTCGTGTTCTGTTGCTGGTGCCATGGGCCTGCCTAGTTGTACTGCCTGTCCTGTATCAGGACAGTTTCTTTAGTCCTTCAGCCCAGGATTTCTTCAGAGAAATGCTCTAAATGAGACGAACAAGAAGATGGGTGGTTTGCGGTCTCTGTGAGAAACAGATGCTGTGTGAACTCAGAACAAGCTATGAATAGTGCTCATGTCCATGTGAGCTTCTGAAGCTCAGTAAACAAAGTGGCCACAGCCCGCAGAGCCTTCCCATCACACCATGACCTTCCAGTTGTGCTTACAAAAACCCAAACTCCTTGACCAACCATGGCGGCCACAGTGTGGAAGTCCTTTGGGAAGAGTGTGCTGGCCACTCAGGGTGAGGGCCCTGGGCCTGCCGTTCCCTCAGCCAGTAGCCGACTGTGCCCTCCCCAGTGACTCCTGCCATGCCCTCCTCTCTGTGGCTCAGACCTTCCAGCAGTTGTTCCGTAATTCCTCGTAATGCTCATCTCCTTCCCCTCACTTGCCTTTTCTAAATCTTTCAGATCTCAGCTCAGAGGTGCTGGAATCTGATTCTGCAAAGATGCCACCCTGTCCCCATCTGGGCAACCTGTGACTGCCCCCTGGTTGTACCTGGTGGCACTTGTGCCCTCTTCAGCTCCCTGCATGGTGAGCTGGGGTAGAGACGGGTCTGTCCTGGCAGAGCTGGGCCTGGTGCCCTGCTCAACTCTGGCTCTGAGCAGACCCTCGTCAGCAGTGGGCTGAACGGCAAGCGTGGCGGAGGGGAGACACAGTGGCCATGCACACCATGCACTTCTGGACATGGGCCTCTGGCTTGGGAGCTGGCCAGCCCCATCAGAATATGCTGTTTAATGGACTTTGTTTTCCACTCCTGAAGAATCAACATTAAAGGAAGCTGCGGTGACTTTGCAGATCATGGGGGCCAGGAACAGGCGCCAGTTCTGTGGCTCTATATGTCCTCACCCATTTTCCCAACAAGGCAGGAGGCCAGGAGAGCAAGCGTAGTGCCAGCGCCAACCCAGTCCAGCCAAAGCTGACTTGCACTGCCATGGGCAGGGCCCACCACTGGCTACCTGGAGGACCTGTGTGGCAGTGCTGGGGTGGGCCACCAGGCTCTGAGCCCGCAGCTCTGCATGCAGCAGTTGGTTGATCATGGGCAAGCCCTGACCTCTCTGTGCATCATCCTTACAAGGGAATGATTTATCCAGAAAACAGTCCACTCTGTAGAGATGAGGTGGGCTCTGGGAGGCACTTAGCAAAATGCCTGGTATGTAATGAGCTGATGAAGGTGGACTGCTGTCTTGTAAAGCCTCCTTTTTTTAGTCTTTATTTTGAAATGCTTTTAGATTTGCAGAAAAGTAAGAAAAAAAATTATTCAGAGAGAGTCCATCTATTCCTTCCCCAGCCTTCCATAATAGCAACATAATGTTCCCAGCCAAGAATTAACTTAGGTACAAAGTTGCCGTAGTTTGTAACAGAGAAGTTAACATTGTAGTAGTACCAGAAGTTAGCCTCCCTCGCTGTGACTGTAATTAATAACAATGAACTTACGTAACAGCACCCAAGTGAACATCCCCAGCATGTCTAATAACTGGAACTGAAAACTGTATTTGAATTTCACAGGTTTTCTTTCCTCTTACTGTTCCAAGGTGCCTCAGGCCCAAGTGACATTCAGTTGCTGCTCCTGAATCTCCTGCAGCCTACAAGGTGCTTCTGTCTTTCCTTGTTTTTCTCGACCTTGTTTTTCTCGACCTTGGTGACACTGAAGGACATGGATCATTGCTTTGCTGAACGTGCCTCGGTTTGTCTGGTGTTTTCCCATGTGCACCATGGTTACAACAGACTCAGAACAGTGTCCCCCGTTAGTCACTGTATCAGGGGGCCCTGATGCTAGTGTGACCTGTCACTGGGAATATCAGACTCGGTCTCTCTGGTTAGGTGGCTTCTGGCAGGGTTCTCCTCCAGCAGCTGATGAGCCTCTGTCTCCCCTGTGTTGACACTTCTTGGGGAGATACTTTGAGACTATACGAATCCCACTGCTCCTCCCACGTCTCCCCTCTGGGTTCAGCCTCGCTCTGTGCACCTTCTCTTTCACACATACTTAGTGGGAGTTCACTTAGCGGAGATTTTCTGCTTCCTTCTTTCCTCCTGCCCTTGCGACTGCCCAGTACCACAGGGGAGCCCTGCCTTTCCCTCTGTGCTGAGCTGGCTCTGCACATCACTTGTGGTGTGTGTTTGTTCTGCAGGTTGTGACCCAATGCTGTGTCATGGACGGTGCCACTTAGATCGCTCTCGTCTGGGCTGTTGGGAGTTTCTGTGTTCTTCCATTAAGCTCACTTTCTTTCTCCTTCCCCATTTCCTTGCTTTGTGGTTCCACGGGGGTTTTTTCTATTCTGAAGACTCCCCTTGTGTTGTCCTCTCCTCGGGTCCTGGACCCACGCACTTCTTCGGGGCCTTGAGGTCCCATTTGTTGGATAGTGTTTAGAATCTAAGTTCTGGCGCTGGGTGTGCTGGCCACTGTGTGGCTCCCACTGCTTCCAGACCCTTCCAGTGGGCAGAGTGGGGCACAGCACGGGTGTGCCACACACATGCACACATGTCACATTCTTGTGTCTTTCTACCTGTATTTCTTTCAAGCCTGAATGTATACTGATCCATTGGCCTCAGTTCCTCTTTCCTTCTCCTTTTCTCATCTTTAATTCCTTCCCCAGGATTAAGACACCTGTACTTACAGCCTCTGACGTGTTTTCCTTCTCACCCTGGTGCACACATGAGGCAATCTCTGAATTGCTATCCCACATCCAGATTTTTAAAAAATCCACCTTTACCCCATGGTGTGGGATGCCACTTTTTCCATTTACAGGTAAATATGCCTTATTTTACATGCTTGGGACCAGAAGTATTTTGGATATTTTCAGATTTTGAAATATTTGCATAAACATGCGGTATCTTGGGGATGGGACCTAAGTCTTCAAAGTTCATTTGTTTCATGTACACCTTATATACATAGAGGACTAAAGGTAACTTATACAGCATTTTGAATAATTTCTTGCAACAAAGTTTCATGGAATGGAATTTTCTACCTGTGGAGTCAGGTCAGCACCAAATGTTTCAAATTTTGGAGGGTTTCAGATTTGGGGACTTTAGGATGAGGAAGGCTGTGCCTGTACTAAGTTTCCACATGCACTTGGTCTATGCTGGGGGTTCTCTTCCAGTCTCCTGGCCCATTTGTTTGCTCTCTGTCCCAGAAGTACGGTTTTAATTCAGGGGTTCTGGGGTGTGTTTTAACGTCTGTGGGGTGAGGGGAGTGCCCTGCTCATCTCCCTCAGTGTTTTCCTGGCCGCTCTTGGGTGCATCTTTTCCCATGGGGATGTGAAGCCCTCCTTCAGTGCAGGCAGAGTGGAGGAGTGTGCAGTGGACGCATCTCCACCTGGGCGGGACAGCAGCGGGGTGCAGGCTGGCTCTGCTCCTGCCCTGCCATGGGTAGGCCGACTAGAAAAGAAAAGGCAAAGGCAATCTCCCTGTCCTGAGTGTAGGTTAATAATTTATTTCCTTTGTGAGAATGTCACTTGATATCAAGTTTCCCAGAAAAATCTTCTCAAGGTTTTAACCCCTGAAGTTACAACAGGTAGGAAGGGCACTACCTGCCCCGTGTGCCGGATCCTGAGTCCACACTGGGCAGTGAGTGGGGCTGTGTCTTCAGGCTGCTGCAGAAGGTGCACTGTATTGCTTGCTGAGTTCAGCAGCTGGACGTCTCCTGCGAACTGCCCTGGCCGGCATGGGCCTCTGTGCCAGGTGCTGCTCGCTCAGCCGGGCAGGGAGCTCACAGAGCAGTGTCACGATCAAGTTCATGGTGCCCCTGGCCAGCAGCTGCCACCCAAACAAGCCCCAGCCAGCAGAGCAGCCTAAAAGAATGATTTCATCCCTCTCGAGAAGATTTAATTATCCCCTGGAGATTTTGGGGGGTGAGGTAGATGTGGAACAGGGTGAGGTTAGAAATTAAATTGAATGTAAATTGAAATGATCTGTGCCTGTAGGTTTGTTCTTGATCACGGGGAATTCTTAAGAAATAACAACAGGCTCACTTCATTGCTGGCTTATCTGCACTGCACTTGCCGGGGTGGCTGGGACTCGCCCTTGGCTGAGCCTCACAGCTGGAGCTGATTCAGCGTGATGGAGTCTCTGAAGTGGATGCAGGAGGAAGCTGTGGGCTGGGTCTTTAACCTCCCAGTCTGGACTTGCTTTCTGCAGCATGTCAGAAAGAGTTAAAGAAGACTCGGTCCCTGTCCTACTGCTGGCCTGCATGGCCTCTCAAGAGCCCGTTTTTAAAGGGACAAGACTTGGTTGGCTATTCGAGTTGTGAACTACTCCTAGGAAAAAGCATCAATCTTGTTGCTTTGTGATCATATTAATTTAATTGTACCTCTCTCATTTGGGGCATTTTATATTGCAAAAACCAAAGTGGATGCGAGCTCACTTAAGTAAGCTCTGGAAGAGTTTACTGCGAGGATACGGGAGAACGCATGGAGCCAAAGGCAGAGTGGAATTGTGAGGCCAGAGGGGCAGGAGCCTGGCAGCTCTGGAGGGCTGTGAAGCAGAGACTGAGGACAGCCACTGGGCTGGCTCCTTCTAGTGCAGGGGTCTTGTGTGCCCTCCCTGATTCCACAGGGAGGTTGGCCCTGGGATGCCTCCCACCCGGATGCCCAGCAGTGGGAAAGGAGCGTGGGGTGGTACCTGTGCAGTGGGACCTGTGGCTCCCTCAGCCTGTGGCCGGGCCAGCGGCCTGTCAGGCCTGCGGGGCGCTCAAGGAGCCCTATGGGGCCTGTGGTCCTTCCCTTCCACCGCGAGCCTTCGCATCCACAGACCTGTGCTGACTCCACTGCACCAGCCTCTGGTGTGTTCTGTGTGTTCTGTGCCGTCCTTCCCTCCCCGGGATCCTGCCTGCAGAGGGCTGAGTGCTGCGCCGTGGCAGACCCATGGGGTGCGAGCCACTGAACCATGGCTGTTATGTCTGGGTGTATTTCCCTAAATTTGTAGAACTTCACAGCAAATGTAATTTCTAAGAGGCCAGGCCCTCCTGCACGTGCTCCTCCTCACGCTGCTTCTGTCTTGCAGGGCCCTCTGCAGCTCTCCTTCCAGCAGGATGCACGGCCACAGCTCCAGGAGCTGGCCGTTGGAGAAGTCTCCAGCATGGTCCAGTCGGCCCAGGAGAAGGTGAGCTGGGTGCAGTCGCTGCCGGCGTTTCCCTACAGGAGGAGGGAAAGTGAAAGTGGGGGCCGGGAGGGTGCACATTTTGTTTGAGAATCATTGAAAATGCAGAACTCTTGTGCTGGGCAGAGGCTGGGTGGAGGCTGCGGTCTGGGCCATCCGTGAATGAACGGATAAGCACATGTGGTCTGTCTGTTTAAGGGAATATGTTTTAGCCTTAAAAGGGAAGGACTTACTGACAGGCTGTGGATGAACCTTGGAAATAGGAGTACAAGAAGCCACACAATATGTGGCAGTGAATCCCACCATTATGCGTGATCATAAACACCAATAAAAAGCAAACAACAAAATGTATTTATTGGAAAAATAAGCCAAACATGAAAGGCCACATGTCGTATGATTCTGTTTGAGCGAAATGTCCTGAATAGATAAATCCACTGAGACAGAAAGGGAGTTGCTGGGAGCTGGGTGGGTCCTCCAGTGGGGAGTGACCACTGGAAGGTGCAGAGCTTCTTGTTGGGGTGATGATGCCCTCGGAGTGGTGGCAGTGGTAGCTGCTCCTCTACGGGCACATTGGAAGCCATGCACCTGCGGCTTAGACAGGCAGGTTGTGTTTTATCTCAATAAAGCCAATATACATACTTAATATAGTGATTAAACTGATCAGATAACACAGATTCCAAGAACGCCTCTGGAACAAGTCCTAGACACTTTCTCTTCACTGTAGGACATAGCCTGTGTCTGTTCTATCATCACTACGATTATTTATTATATCATTTTATATATATATATATATATATATATATATATATATATATATATTTCTTACCCCTGGGCTCAGAATTATTCCCCCCAGAGGGAGAAAGGTGGTGTCCCCATTGCTACTATTGCAGATTCTGGTGTCACTGCACCTAGACAGGAGGGTCTGGCCTCACTCTGGGAGGGCAGGGAATTGCTCTGTGCGTCTCACCATGACCCTCACCTGCATTTCCCGTCTGTGTGCAGAGAGAATGTGGCTTATTCTTCCTCTTATTATTATTAGTTACACATGACAGTAGAATGTATTTTGGCAGAATATACATACATAAAGTGTGACTTATTAGGTTCCATCTTGCTGTGCGTGATGTGGAGCTACCCTGGTGGGTATACAGTACGGGGAGGGGAGAATAAAAACAGGTGGACTAGACAAAGGAAAACAGGGAAGGGAGGGGGGGATAGCAAAGACAGTAGAATCGATTGGTCATAACCTTCCTAGCCTCGTATTTGTATATGAGTGAGTTGTGTTTTTAAGTGATTAACTAGAGCACAGTCCCCGCTCTGTCCCTGGCCTTGCTGCCCAGCCATGCCTGTTCCTCTGAAGCCGGCTGCTCTTCTCCTCGGCCTTGGTCTGTGCCTTGCCTGTGTGTGCTCTTCAGATGCTGAGGAGTGTCTTTGGATGTGTCTGCATTTTGCTGTCTTGTTACACACACATGAGCCACTTAGCAGGTAGGAAAGAAGGGACCCCTGGGTAACCCCAGGTGGAGGAGAGCACTGCTGGCCTTGAACCCCACCTGCCGTGTCCCCATCACAGTGGAGGATTGTTCGCTTCATGTCTATCACTTTATACGCCCCAAGCTTGTTCTTTAGGTAACATTGTAGTTCTGCAGCTCATCTAGCTGATTTATGTAGCTCTGGTTTGGCTTTAACTACAGCTTAGGGTTCTGGTGACTTCAGCTTGCTTACCCACTGTAGGCTGTCTTCCCTGCCATGTGCACAAGTAAGGGATGCTATAGTGAGTGCTCCTATTTACTCCCCGGCTCAAGGTGCCCCAGGACTGTGCGTGGCCCTGATGGGCCAGGGTGAGTGTGCTGAAGCTTGACCAAACACTCTTGAATTGATGGCAAGGTGCTGTCCCAGCTCCCTCCACTCCATGTAGAGAGTTCTCTTTCCTGCAGACTTTGCCAATACTGGAGTCATGCAGCTATGAATCCTCTCAATGAGTGTTGGAAGTTTCTGGAACAAGGAGGAGAAAGCCCATGGCAGTAATGCAGGATGCTGAGGCTGGCATAGCCCATAGGGCTAGCAGGGACCTGGCAGCAGATGGCCCTGGGTCCATTTTATAGCGGGGGAAGCTGAGACCAAGGAGCCAAGGGCCTGACCCTCTCTGCTGTGGCAGATGCCCACTGAATAGCTGTAGCAAGGCTGTTTCTATTTGGTAAGAGAGGAGCAGCATGCAGGGCTGGCCTGGGGGGGTGGAGGAGGGCAGAGGTGTGAACGTCTCCATACACTGGTTTTAAAGGTCTTCATATTGCCAGAAAAATAGCCTTAGAGAGTGAGTGATACATGTGTTCCTTTTAATACAGCCGCAGACATGTACATGCAAATTTAAAGCTAAACACATGCAGTATTGATACACCTGTGTTCAGAAGAGCGTTATTCATAATAGCTAAAAGCAGAGGCAGCCCAAGCTGGATGAATGTGGATAAAATGTCATGTGTGTGGACAAAGAAATGTTCAACCTTGGAAAGGAAGGGCCTTCTGGCACATGCCACAACACAGATGTGCTTCGAAGACATCACACTGGCAAAGCCCGCTGGACATCCAGGGACCAATGCTGTGGTTCAGCTCAGAGTCCCAGGGTCAAGTGTGTAGAGACAGAGAAGGGAGGGCCCTGTGCAGGCTGGGCAGGGCCAGCAGGTTCCTGTCTGATAATGGGGACAGTTTCGGTTGGGGAAGATGGAAAGTTCTGGGGGTGGATGGTGAGGATGGTTGGGCAACCAGGTGACTGTATTTAACACTGTTGAACTGGGTACTTCGAGAAAGAGGGCACATTTTTGTTATATGTCATTTACCACATTGAAAAAATCTAACATAGAAGTGCATACACTTTTTTTTCAAGGTCTAACGCTTTCATAGGAGCTTTTTCGAAAGTTGTTGACCTTTCCTTAACTGAGCTGTGGTTTACGGAGCCTGCCCAGTGTCCTCCATTCCATGGTGGAGGTGGCCAGGCTTCCACAGACATGGACAGGCATGCATAGGGTGCAGGCGCCTGTGGGCTCTGGCATGTGTTGGTGTACATTTCTCATCTTTTTGTTTTATATTTATTCATTTTTCCTACATTTTGCTGCATTTGTTCTGTTTTCCCGTGTTTTAAAGTTCTTCCCAGTCTTCTTAGCGAAGGCAGGTACATGCTCCTCCAGCCCGGCCTGTTAAGCAGGGGCTGTGCTGTAAGGGGTGGGAGCAGGGCCCCGAGGACCTGGTCTGGTGCTGAGCTGTGTTCTCCTGCTGTCCGCTCCACAGCCCCCGTCTATAGACAGCCTTCCCATAGACGTGGGGAAGAAGGGAATTAATCCGAATCGAGCACTTGGAACAGTGTGGAGCCCATCCCGGTGTCTTCACCTCCCCGCAGGATGTTACTCATGTGTTCGTTTCCTCCCTGTTCCTAGAAGCACCTGGGAAACACTGTAAGCATTTTTCAGGGTCTTGATACCTTGCCAGGAGTGCTGCCGTAGAGAGTGGATGGTTGAACTGTGTTTTAGTATAATTAAGGAAATCGCGCATGCCCACGGAAAGGTCAAAAGCAGCATCAAAGTGTGGGGACTCGGGCTCTCCCGCCCCTCCCCTGTGCTTGCTCACCTTCGTTCTGCCCCCGCCCAGAGCATGGCGCTGTCCACAGGGTTCCTGGAAGCCCATCACCTGCCAGAGACACATGGAAAAGGCACGTCCGTGAAAAATGGAAACATTATTTTAAAACAATTTTCTCCAAAGTTCTTGACTTAAGTTTTCTCAGCCAAATGAGGAAATGACCCTTGTTTGTCTCTTCATGGCTGTGGCCAGGCTGCCCTCCAAGGTGCAGTGGCCAGCCAGCCAGCTCGCCGACCCTCCCGTCCCCTGCCCCCTTTGGGGGCTTTGGTTCCTCCAGGGATCTTCTCCCTTCCTGGACAAGCTAGCCAAACATGATACTCCCATTTTTGGAAACTGAACAGCTTAGGACTTCTCTTGCAATGTGACCCAGGTGGGCATGACTCAGGAAGATGGTAAGATGCTGAGCCCTCTTTCTGATATTGTTCCGAGACTGGTGGTCTAGCAGGCGAGCCTGCAGTGGGCAGCAGGGGGGGTCCTGCTGTTGTAGCATCTGAACTGCACCCACGGGCTCCAAGTCTACATCAAAGTCAGTGTCATCATGTCACACGTGTCCCCTGCCGTGCATGATTCTTGAGAAGGAAAACGGTGTTCAGAACTCAAGGACCACAAACAGAAGGTCTGAAAGAGCACAGACTTCATTCAAAGGGCACTTGTCACCCCTGCCCTCCCCTCTGCCTCCCACCGTAGCCAGAGCTGCCTCTCACCCAGCCTTCGTGGGGCACTGGGGCTAGCATTGAGCCGGGAGTCTGTGATGATACCTTTGATTGGTTGGATAAGAATGAGGACTGGCCGCCTGAGCTTCTGGTCCAGTGTGGCCCGGGCCTGACTGTGACTCTCAGAAGTCCCTACTGGCCTCAGAGACCAGGCCTGGCCCTGGACAGAGTTCTCCTGAAGTCCTTGAAGACCACAGTGTGTCAGAGTATCCCCTTTACAGATATCTGGCTCATCCCCACAGAGTTGGGTCTGCCCACCGTGGAGCAGGCCAGGCCTTCCCAGAGGACCAGTCACCAGGCGCAATTCAGGCCCTGCCTCACCTGTACTTTTGACATCAAATGTGATTTTTTTTTTTTCTCACACCAACCGATTCTCCAAACCTCTAGCACCACCTGGAAGTCCTGCAATGACGGGTGTCCTGACTCACAGGTGGTAGGGTCAGGCCCTGGTCTCAAGTTCTGGGTTGCCAGCCGTACTTCTGACTACCCACAGCAAACCTGGGGTTTCTGCACCCGCTCCTCAGCTTGCCACCTTGTTACAATGGCCCAGAACTCACAGCTTGCTTTCTGCTGTCAGCTATGCTAAGTGCAGCAGAGGAGCTTCCCGTCCCCTGGCTCCCTCCAGCACCTCCATGTTCACACCCTGGCCGCAGTGTTAGATCATTCAGGTGGCTTTACAGAGGCTTCGGCTTCGTAGCACTGGCATGATCAATTATGGTCACTTGGCCATCAATCTAAATCTCCAGCCCTCTCACCTCCCGGATGTGGGGACCAGGCCTTTGTCTCTGTGTTGACCAGTTCTCACCCTGAAGTGGCCCAGTGGTCCACTTGCTCATTAGCATACAATAGACACTCTTATTACTCCTGAGATTCAAAAGGCTTCAAGCGATTTAGGGGCTCTGTGCCAGGGCCCAGGGACAAAGATCAAACCCTGTTTCACTGCAGCAGGTCCTACCAGGTTGTGGCGCCTTGCTCACAGGATGAGGCCTGTCCTCCTGTGTGCAGGCATGAGCCAAGATAGGCCACAGGAGGCCTGCTAGCAGGAGAGTCTTCCTACGTAGGCCGCAGGAGGCCTGTAGCAGGAGTGTCTTCCTACGTAGGCCGCAGGAGGCCTGTAGCAGGAGACCTTCCTGGGCACCCCACAGGAGGCCTGTAGCAGGAGACCTTCCTGGGCAGCCCACAGGAGGCCTGTAGCAGGAGAGGCTTCCTAGGTAGGCCGCAGGAGGCCTGCTAGCAGGAGACCTTCCTGGGCACCCCACAGGAGGCCTGTAGCAGGAGACCTTCCTGGGCAGCCCACAGGAGGCCTGTAGCAGGAGACCTTCCTGGGCAGCCCACAGGAGGCCTGTAGCAGGAGACCTTCCTGGGCAGCCCACAGGAGGCCTGTAGCAGAAGAGGCTTCCTAGGTAGGCCGCAGGAGGCCTGCTAGCAGGAGACCTTCCTGGTGGGCAAGTCCACCACAGGCAGGCTCTGTGCTTCTTCCCAGGGTACTCGCCTCTCGCTGCCTCTGCCTGTTTTAACCCGTGCTGAGTGCATTTCTCGCAGATTTTAATTACACTCTTGCTCAAGAATAAGTTCCTCCCTACAGTCTCTTTCCTCACATCCTGGGAAAGACCTGCTCTAGAATGTTCCACCCAGAAGATGGAAGCCTCCATTTCCTTATCTCTAATGGCCTAGAGCCACCTCTTCCTCCGCAGGGTGTGCCTCAGCCCTTGCCACGTGGATTCGAAGCTTCCTGCTGGGTTCTGTGAGGAAGCCCACTGTGACGGGGACAGGGAACATGGCCCAGGGGGTGGAGGTGGTGCTGGTGTGGCTGCTCACCACAGTCACTCTTCCTTAGAAGAACGGCGAGGGTGTCGGAATGCCCTGTGTTGGCAACTTGCCAGTACAAGTCGGGGCTGTGCCGTGAGCCTCTCAGGAGGTGGCACGTGCTGTAGCCTTTTTCCATGAGAAGCTTTAATTGTCTCTGTTTAATTGTCCCAGATGCCATTTCTAAGTAAACAGAGGCTCCTAAGGGCACCAGGGTCAATTCAGGTTCAAGTTCTAAACCAAAGTTATAACCCATCCAGCCTGCAGAAAGGGCCAGGTGGAAAGCCAGGGGACACCGACGAGTCTGGCTTGAGGGGGTGCCCACTTCTGGCTCTGGGCCGCCGGGTCTGTGTCCACCTGTGTGAATCCTCCTGGCAGGACTGTGCAGCTCAGCAGCCCGTGTGATGCAGCGCCCCACCATCCTGCCGCATCTCTCCTTGTGCTGGCTTTGGGGTGAGCGGAGCCTGGGCAAGGCCAGGGAGTGCTCTACCCCAGGCTCACGGTGCTCCTTTACCAGAAGAAGAAACCTGCCCTCGCGCACGGGGGAAGCCGAGGCAGAGGGCAGTCGCGTGGCCGAGGTACGAGCTGCCGGGTAGCAGAGGCAGGAGTTGGGCCTCCGGTGGCCTCTGTGAGCTGCAGGCAGCATTTCCACTACTGTGGGTTTCCTTGCGCTGGCTCCCACACCTCGTCCACTGTGACAGGACCTCGCCAGCTTTGCTTATGTGAAACCCTGGCAATGAACAGACAGGTTCAAGTGCACGGAATTCCCCCCAGAATCCTGCCCGCCTTATAGGCTGGGGAAACCCAGGCGGTGCTGGGTGAGTGTGGCGTATTGTGTGGGCCCTGTGCTACTGAGCATCATGTGTGAACCTGCCCGGTCTCCTGCTCGTCCATCTCTTGTGGGTTCACCAGGGCAGCACAACTGGAATTGCCCCTGCTTGTCTCCCTGTGTGCAGACAGGAAGCTCAGTCGGCCCTGTCTCTGTTTTGCTTTGTGTGACGTGGAAAGTCCAGGTACTCCGGTAACCTGGCGCTCAGGCCCAGATGCCAAGAGGTGGTGGAATTATTTTGAACTTGGGTCTTTCTAAAGGTAGGTGACTAGGTTCCTCTTGGGAAGCCTGCCCTGGAGCTGCAGCATAGATTCACCCTGAGTGGGAGAATCGCCTGCCCCCAGGCCACCTGCTCTCTGAGTGGCTGTGTACGGAACTCGAGGAGATGGGGTGAGAGGACCCTTGTGGACACTGAGAGTCAGTGTGCGTCGGGGGTCCATGTGACGAAGCAAACTGGCCCCAAACAGGAAGAACTAATCGCCAGCCCCCACCATGAGTTCTCTCCTGCCCTTCCTTTGAAGGAAATCTCCTTTCATATACAGTCGATGGGGGAGAGCAGATTGGTAAGCCATGGATCGCCCGCGTTGAGCCACGGTGGGTGTCTCGGTACCTCCCTGTAGCACAGCGCTGCCGAACAGCCTCCATGCTCATTGAAAATGTCCAACACAGGAGGGGAGGAGAGCAGTGCTGGAGCAGGTACCCTGTGTGGCCCAGGCCTGCCTGTCCACCCAGCACGCGCCCAAGTCGCCTGCCATCTTGGTGCCCGCACTTTTCATCTCCACCTTCTGGGAAAGTTCCTTAAAAAATACATCTTCAGGTGAACATTGAGACCTAGTGGGCAAACAGGGTTAACTTAGTAGGGTTCTAATAATATTTACCTCTAATGGACTTTATTTTTTAAATTGAGGAGCCTCTGTTCCAGAGTAGAATATTATTTTTTTAATCTAACTCATACTGTCTTTGAGAGTATTTACAGAGGTGAGACTAGATTGCAGAGCTGCTTAGCAGCCATGAATGATCGGTGAATCATTTTATTAGGGGATTCTTTCCTTGTGTAGTATGATTCAAGTGAAAAATATTCAGCCGGGCATGGTGACACATACCTGTAATCCCTGGGGTTCTGGAGGCTGAGGCAGGAGGATGGAAAGTTGAGAGCCAACCTCAGCAATTTAGTAAGGCCCTGAGCAACTCAGCAAGACCCTGTCTCAAATTAAAACAAAAGGGGCTAAGAATGTGGTTCAGTGGTAAAGTGCCCCTGGGTTCAATCCCTGGTACCAAACAAACAAACAAACAAATAACATAAACCTTTAAGATGCACTGTGTGTACGGCATTGGTAGTTTCTTTGGAGACAAAAGTAATTAAATTATCTCCAGTTCCCTAGAGTGTTCCAAGGGAAGGAGCTGAGGCCACTGTGAAGCTGAATTGAAAAGGAAAGTGAAAGAGAACAGTGGGATCTGGAGATGTGAGGAGCTTCCCATTGGCAGATAATTGCAAAACCTGGGAGCAACTCAGCCTGGAGCTTTCTGGCTCCAGTCTAAACAAAGGAGGCCAGTTTCCAGATCAGAGCCCTTGGCACAGGTATGTGGCTCTCCGAGTTCAAGGTCTTGCTGCTGGAGAAAGATCAGAAAGGTGCATGAAAGCTCTGCTGGCCCAGGTCACTGAGGACCTGGAGCCAGTGGCCCTGCTTGTCTGACGGTGCTCCCACCAGCTGCCCTCTCTCTATCCCTGGCGTGCAGCAGTCCTCCGCTGACCCAGGCCTCCCCTGCCGCCACTCAGGACCCTGGAGCCTCTCCACCTTGCTGCCCCCACCAGGTGCAGCCTGCGCTTCCTACCTGAGTGGAGAGGTGTGCACTCAGAACACACAGGTCAGCCTCCTGTTGATTTCGAAGCGGTGTAAATAACCGAGAACTTCTTTGCTGGCTTTGGAAAAATGATCTCGAGAGTTAAGCAGGTCTACGGGTGACTGTTTCCGAGGAGCGTGTTCCCTGGAAGGCACCTCTCGGCTTTGTGGAGCTCTGCCATGGGCAGGTGGGATTCACTGCCATCCCTGGAACAGCCCCCGGTCGCCACTGCAGATACCAGACATGACTTCTATTTAACTTTTTAAAAATCCAATACTAATCTCAGACTCTTTCCAAGGGAGATACGTAAAACCCAAGTGAGAACTTGAAATCAGTTTTTAAATCGTGGCACGTGATTGGGACTCCCTCAGGAGCTGACCGGAAGATTACGAAGCAATTCTCAGGATCGTTGCTGTGTTGGGGGAGGGAGCTGTGGGATCAAGATGTCTCTGTGCATAGGCATCGAAGCAGATGTCAGCCCTGGACACTCTGGCCCCCAGGAAGGCCAACCATTAGAGGATCCACTGAACTTGCACGTGGCAATCTGCCTTCCACAGTTCCCGGGCCCCTCTCCAACAGAGAAGGCGCACCCTGTTTGTACGGGTTGGGAGAATTTAATCCTCATTGTGGATAACACCTTAATACTCTAAAAGAAGATTACTTATTTTTAAAACCTCCTTTCCATTTTGTTCTTGTCCATTTGACAAATGGGGCATTATTATTCTCAGGCCGCAGAGGTGGAGGCTGGTCCAGGAGAGGATTTGGCCCTCATGGCTGTCCCTCCCAGCAGCCCCTGGGGCAGCGTGGGAGCATTCTGTGTGGGCGTATCAAAATGTCACAGCAGGTTCAGTGGCTTCTTAATGAGCTTTCTAGCTGAATGCCAAGTGGAAGCCCAGAAATTTGGTCCAGCCGGCTAGCTTTTTTAGGGGGAGGGAAGCCATAGCCACAGGGCTGAGGGAGGACACTCTGGGGGCTGTGAAGAGTCCTGCCCAGCGAGGTCCCCATCGGTGCCTGGGGTGGTCAGTCCCGAGCTTTCCAGTTATGACTTCTAGAAGTTTTAAAGTCCCTTTTTTGATTTGTTTTTGGTCCGGGGGTTGAACCCAGGGGCACTTTGCCACTGAGCTGAATCCCCAGTCCTTATTAAAACTTTTTAAATTTTTGAGACAGGGTCTCATGAAGCTGCTTAGGGCCTAGCTGAGTTGCCCAGGCTGGCCTGGCACTTGTGATCCTCCCACCTCTGCCTCCCAAGTTGTGGGCTCACAGGAGCGTGCCACCGAGCCCAGCTTCGAGTCCTTCTTCTTGCTGATGCACCTAGTCCTTAGACACTTGCTCAGAGCTCTGTGTTTCCAGAAATGTGGGAGGGGGCTTCCTGCAGGCTGACTGCATGCGTGCGTGTGTCAAGGCACTGAGGAAGCGTTTCCAGAGTAAGAGTCTGACTCGCTGAGTGCAGAGGGCTCTCTAGCTTCCGTGTCCTGCTGTCTTGTGTTCACGCAGAACAAACCAGGTCCGTGAAGACCAAGCAGAGCCGGTTTCCTCCACGTGATGAGCAGGTAGCTCACCTGCCATCAAAATATGCGTCTCCAGAAAGGCTTGTTTAGGGCTGACACATATTTAATAAACAAGTGACGTTTCTATCCAACCGTTAGTTGTCCCAGGCCTTTGGAAGACCTAACTGATCCCTGTGGTCGGTCTCTGGAGGATGTTACAAACACGGAGGGACACAAAGAGTCTGGCCTTCCTGCCCAGGCTGGTGGGAGGCAAGGAACTTCTGCTGGATCCTTGGGACCCCTGCCTCTCGTCCTGGATGCTGGGAGCAGCCGTGCCAGGCTCCACATGGTGTGTGCGAGGGGCACTGAGGTGGACATGGTGGATGCAGGATGGCCGGGGGTGGGAAGCCAGGGGACAAGAGGGAAGGGGGGATGGCCCGGCCTGAACTCTGGAGTAGCAGGCCTTGGCAAAAATCATTATTTTGATCATCTCTCTACTTGGTATTTTAGATTCTGATAAATCCACCAGAGTGGGGTCAGCCATTCCCCTGGGAAGGTGAGATCCATTTTGCTTACCCTGAGCTTCCTGATAACTAGGCTTTGGCCAAACACGGGCCACTGCTGGAGCCTCTTCGTCCACCCTGTTGGTTATCCAGTGCCCATTGGGTCCCGCTGCCCTCAGCCCACGCAGCGGGCACCGGGCCTCATCACCGGCCAGCGCTGTGCCTGTGTGGCATGAGGCTCCTCAACCGCTCTGCTCGTAAGGGACTGGAGACTAGCCGTCGCGGTCTGGGCTGTGACGTCAACACCCTCTAACGTGCTTCCAGACACAGGAGGAGTTGAGTTTGGTTTACTCCCTTTTGTGGTTGCTTGTCTTGTCCTTTAAATTCTTATTCTATAAAACAAGTTCATTTTGTAACGATTTTGCTCAGGGTGTGTCACTTTGTAGTCATTTGGTATTTCATACGTTCTTTCAATTATTTCCGCCGTCTTTGAAGAACCATATGTTAGGATTATTTAGATATAAACAATTTCTTGTGTTCCAGGTGAATTTTAAAATTCTACTTAAAATTTACATCTGTAACATCTTTTTAAGGCTCATTTTTAGTGAGAGAAGATGGCTAATGGCTTTTGCTCTTTATGAACATGGACATGTCTAGGGAGTTTAAAATCTGTCATTGTGGGAAAATACAACAAAGCAAAAAAGAAAACTCGTTATGTGGGTAAAGAAACAATTAGAGCGACCCATCAGGAAGCAAGAATTTGATATATCTTTTCTAGTTTCCGAATTACTACATATTAAGGAAGAGGTAGATCTGGATGTTTATCCAAGTTCATGGAGGTTCTGCCCTCGCTAAGGAAGGAAGTCTGGGTTGCCGCATTCTGACATAAAGACGCCTGTGGTGCCACTTGCTCTCCTGTACAGTTCTTCCTGTCACCTTGTCCCTCCTGCAGGTGGTGGCCTGTCACGTGATGAGCAAGACCCTTCAGTTCCTGGTCAGCGCAGCGCCCTCGGTGACCGGCTCGGGACACCAGCTGTATGACGTACAGCTCTCCCCAGTTCATCTGCAAGTGAGGCTGGGCAGATTCTGCAAGTCACAGGAAGACGGTTCCCATAGACTCATCCCCTGCACTAAAGGCCCAAGACAGTCCCTGCCCATTAGGCCCACATCTGGGATGGGGTTGGGCACACGTCGCTCTCAGTGTGGCCTGAGTTACAGGGCTGTGAACGTCCACGTTCTTGTTGCCACTGGTGTATCTCAGTCTGTAAGCTCCCATGTTGCACCGTATGTATGGGACATAAAACATGCACACGCACACACACACACACACACACACACACGCATGATGAATCCAGAGACTGCCCCTGTCAGGCCTCCAGGCTGGTCAGGACTGTTGCCGACCGGTGGGGCAAGGCCCGTGGCACCTGCCGGGAGTCAGGTGCTGGACCACAGGTGTCTACACAGCTCAGAAAGACAGCCGGGCAGAGCTGGGAGAGGTGCTAGCTTAGATTTTGAAAAAAGTCGACTTTAAAACAATCCATTATTGTTGTAAGTTAAAAAAAATCAGCACTACCATTATTCTGTGATAACAGATTTGTAATAATACGACCTATTTTACATGTAATTACAAAAAGTGTGTAATGCAGCACAGAGGGACGTGTTTCTAATGATGGTGACAAGAGGCCCAGTGCAGCTCTGGATGCCAGCGCCAGGAAACTGCACGTCCCTCATTGTGCACATACACAGGTTGCTGGGGTCTGGTGGAAAGAGCAGCCATCCGACACACTTGTTTATTCTTTCTTTCTTTCTTTCTTTCTTTCTTTCTTTCTTTCTTTCTTTCTTTCTTTCTTTCTTTCTTTCTTTCTTTCTTTTTCTTTCTTTCTTATAGCTGGAGCTCCACATGAAAGAAAAGAGAGAAGACATCCAGATTCGGTGGTCCTACATCCACGTGCCAGAATTGACCATCAAGATCCAGCCCCGGGCACCAGGGGAGGTCAGTCCCTCCGTGTCTGATCCTCCGTGGTTGAGGAGGCAGGCGTGATGAGACAGCGGGTGGAAAGCTGAGGCTCGGACCCGCGGACAGCCAACTGTTGGGCACCTGCTTCCCTGTCCCCCTGCCCTCCCAGGCTGCCTGGACACCAAGATGGGGCACTGCGAGAGGCAGCCCAGAGGGCTCTGGTGCCACTGGAATCTCTGGCTGCTTTTAAAGTTCCTGATGCCCAGCCCCACCCGGGTGTGGGCCTAGTGGGCAGGGACTGTCTTGGGCCTTCAGTGCCGTGGAAGGCACCAGCCCCTGTGGCCATGCAGCCGTGGGTCTCCCACTCCCTGGCTGAGTGCTCCTGTGCAGAGGCCTGCCTCCCCAGGCTGGGGCCTCCTTCTTCCCCTATTTCCTGGAGGAAGCCGCTAAAACCTCAGGGTAAATTCCCTCCAGCTTCCCAGTCTCAGGGGTTGAAGAAGTGAACTGGGAAATGGGGAGTGGGTAGGCCGCAAGGAGCCCCGTCTCCCATCTCTTGCTGGAGAGGTGACACAGAGCCAAAGCTGGGGTGGTCAGGGACCTCCTTTCTGGTGGCTCAGGACACCACCTTGTCGGTTCCCCTAGTTCAGCGCCTGAGGCGTCAGCACAGCCGAGAGGGCAGGCTCAGGTTCCAGAAGATACTCGAGCCTCCGGTCTCGATGGAGTGGGAGGCGGTGTTCTGCTGTTTGCTAGCAGACTTGAGTGCGTGGTCAGATGGCACCTGTCCCTGGCCCGTCCCTCACCCAGGCTGTCCCTCAGTTCCCCTTCCTCCTCCCCCTCACTCCCATCCCCTTTCTCAAACACGGGTGTGGCTTGTCCAGGCCACACGGCTGCTTCCTCCCTCCCTGACACCCTCAGCACCTGCCTTCAGGAGTGCCCTCTGACCCTGGCATCAGAAGGCGTCCTGCTGAGGATACCTTCCTCTGTCCAAAAATCACTTGAATTGCTTTTTCCCCGGAAGGTCAAGTTATCAGTTTGGTGTTGGTCAGCCCGTCTATGTTGGTATCTGTTTGTGGGTTTCCTCTCCATCTGTGTTGATTTACATGTTTCTTGAGCGTAAAATATCAGCGTGATTCAAAAGTCAAAGCCATCCAGAAGGCTGGACTCCAAGGTCCCATGCTGCTCCTCCCTCCGCCCCTGGCCACCTCCTGCACGTGGTGATTTGGGTCATTGGTATTTGTCACCTTCTTGTATTTCCTTTTCAAATACCATCCTGTGCCCCTTTCTTGCCACTGTAGCATGATGCCTGGGCTGTGGGTGTCTGTTCCCCACCTCTAGCACCCCCTCTGCCAGGTGGAGTGTGTCTCCCAGAGCTGGCCTGCCGGGCTCAGTGACCTGCCCACAGGCCTGCTAGGGAAGGATGGCCCTGGGGGCGGCTGGGCAGGGAAGGAGCTGGGCGGGGGCAGCTGCTCTGGAATCTGGGGTGTGGTAACAACTGGCATCTGGGGCCCGGGCCCGCCTCCCACCCCAGGGCTGCCCACTCTGCTGGGTGAGGAGAAATGGGCAGGTCAGAAACCTAAGGTGGGGCACACCCATCCGCAGATGTCATCAGCCTGGAAGGAATGGAGCTCTGGTGTGCTGCCACCTGGGCGGCCTTGAAAGCCATGCCAAGTGACAGCAGCCCGTCATGGGGCCACATATCATGGGGTCCATCATGTGGAGCCCTGGGGCTGGGGGAGGGACGCTGAGGGGGTGGGGCATGGGTTTGCTCTGGGGGATGGTGACGGTGTTGGAACAGGAAGGGGTGGTGGGCACATGACATGGTGAAGGTACTGAACAGCAATGAAATGTCCACTTTAAAATGGTTTATTTTATGCCACACGAATTTCATCTCCATTTAAAATAAGGAATAAGTTGTCAAGCTCTATTCATGAGGGGTTGATGGGTACATTCAAAGCCCAGATCACCACAGCCCAGACCTCCCTGGATTTGGCTCCTGGCTCTGCTGATTTGGGGCTGTGTGACCCCACCATGTTGATTGACTTCCCTGTGCTCCGGTTTCCTCCCCTGTGAGATGGAGTCAGTGATGCTCAGGGCGGTTGTGGGGAGGAAGCCGGTTAAGACACGCAGGTGGGTGAGTGAGCCTGGCACATGGTGGGAGCCATAGTGTCAGCGATTTCCATTCTTGTTATTTCAGAGACCCTGGCAGAGAGTCAATTTTCAGTAAATGGTAGATTTTTACCAAGCTCCCTGTAAGAAGTCCTGGCAGAGGAGGGGACAGGCCAGCTGGTTGTCCTTGGGACCACACAGACCAGCTCCAGGCTGCTTTCTGAAATCTCTTCCTGCCCCACAGTGCTCCTGGACACGTCCACCAGCCTGTAGCCCTGGTGAGGCTGGTCCGGAGCAGGCTGGCTGGGCTGGGGCTCTGCGGTGAGGGTTGGAATTGGAGGTGACCGAGGGCTCCAGCCACCACCCGCAGAGCCAGCACTAGTACCAAGGCACAGAATCATGGCGGACACTTGCTCCGCGCAGCTGCTCTCCCCGAGACCTGGGAAGGTTGGAGTGACCCAGGCAGCCCCAGGGTGTGCTGCGGCTTCGGCAAACACCCATCGGGCCCTGCAGTCAGGGTTAAAACAAAAGCCGATATTTAAATAAGTCTTTTTTGGAAAAACTACACCAAAAGCACCTTTAGGTTAGTTGGGGTTTTAAAAAATAGGTCCTGCTTGCTAAAAAGTCGATTGTGACGTGCTTGCGGAACAGTGCACAAGCCTCAAATGGAATTGGCTCCAAGGAAGCTCCCCAGGGCCACGTGTGCTGCCCAGCCCCCCAGGGTCAGCCAGGGCTTTCTGGGCTTGGCCCCCTTCCCCCTGAGGCTCACCCACGCCTCCCGTGTGGGTGCATTTTACTCATTGCTATGCTGTTCCGTCCTGAGACTGCTACAGTCCCCGAGTCTATGTAGCCACCAACGGGCACTCTGTGGCTGAGTCCAGGCTGCTGTGACCACTACCACAGGCCTGGAGACTTACAAACAACAGAACTTCATCTTTAGAATGGAAGTGCCCAGCTGCCCCATGAGCGCCCGCCCCAGGTTGCAGAGAGCTGCCTTATGCTGGTCCTCAGGGGGTGAAGGAGGGCGGGCGCCCTCTTGGGCCCTCCCATGAGGCACCGATCCTATCAGGAAAGTGCCACCTCCTGCCCTCCACCTCCCAATGGCCCACGTCCTGTTCTGTCACCCTGGGGGGAGGGTCTCAGCATTGGGACTTCAGAGGGAGTCGGTCCACTCCACTTTGATGGCCTCCAGCTTGAGGTGCCCATGAAGAGTGATGCCAAGAACATTCTAGAACATATGAACGCATTCTGCTGGGTACTAATTATTGTAACCTCCTATGTCCTGCCGTCTGGTAACGGAAGTCCTCTGCTTGGTTCTTCGTTCTTCTTGGATCTTTTCATGTCCTTCAATACTTTGTGATTTTCAAAAGAAATCAAACTTATATGAGAAAGGAAACAAACGTGTGTGCGTAGGTTGAGGGGGCAACATGGGAAGGAAGGGTGTGCAGGAACATTGACTTTCCTACGCTGCATGTCTGTCTGCATGTTTAGGAATCTGCTGTGAGAGGTGTGAATTACCCCTGAAACCAGCAAAATGACCCTGTCTCCAGGTGAGAGCGGGGATGCTCATCTGTCTGTCCTGGAGTCCCAGGGACAAGGGCCAGCGCAGCCCCCACCTCTAGTCTGCTGTGAGCTTGCCTGCCAGATGCCCGGTTGTGAAATGACTCCATGACCATTCCTCTCCATAGGGCCAGGTGGGAGAAACAAATGCAATATCTGAAACCCTCAAGGACATTTTGAAGCACCTGGTGAGTTCCACCTCTCCGTCGGTGGTTCTGAGCACCAAGCCCACGGATATAAAGGAAGCTCAGGTAAGTCCATTCATTGCGGGGTGCCGTGTTTCTGAGTGCTGTTGGGCATCTGGCTGCTGCTCTTGGGGAACGTGCATTTCTATGTCTCTCCCTCCCTCTGTGGAGCCGAGCTTGCGTGAGCACTGCCCGATGGATATCCCTGTGTCCTTGTAATGGAGCCCTGGGCCGAGCACAGGGTTGCATGCTCCATGAGGCCCAGTTGAGGCCAGGCCTCTGCTTTGCATGAGCTCCAGCTTGACTTCTTACTGCCTCGTCGAAGCCTACTCCCCGGCCTCCGTCCTTCCAAGAATGAGTGTTTCTCCCAGCTTTGGTTGCTGTGACCAAAATACGTGCGAGAGCAAGTTAGAGGAGGAAAAGTTTATTTGGGCTCATGATTTCAGAGGTTCAGGCCAAGGTCAGCCAGCTTCATTGCCCTGGGCCTGAGGTGAGGCAGAAGAGCATCATGGCGACGGGTGTGGAGAGGGAAGCTGCCAGCTCTTGGCAGCCAGGAAGCAGAGAGAGAGAGAGAGAGAGGGAGGGCCCAGGAGCAGGTATAGACTAAAGCCACACCCCCAGTGACCTAATTCCTCCAGCCACACCCCACCTGCCTACAGCTAGCACTCACTAGTCCATTCAAACTCTTAGTCATCAAATGGAGTCATCCCCTGTGAGGCCGCAGCTCTCCCGATCCGTCTTTCCACCTCTAAGCATTGCTGAGTTGCCTAACACAAGAGCTCGTCGGGGGCATTACAAATCCAGACCCTGACCCTGAGGGACCTGGGAAGCCAGATTGGTGATGAGAACCATACCCCAGAAGCAAGCAGCGCAAAGTGGACTGAGGCTGCTGGGTGGACTGAGGCTGCTGGGTAGACTGAGGCTGCTGGGTGGACTGAGGCTGCTGGGCCTGGACCAGGGCCAGGCTGGTGACGCAGCCCACCAGCGGAGCCTCTGGGCGGTGCACAATGGTGGAGGCCAGGCTCATCTGTCAGGCCTTCTCAAAGAGAGGGTGGGCCCTGCCTCCCAGAGGGTGAGCAGAGGCCAGCCACCCACCGTGTGAGTAGTTCTATCACAGTGGATTCCTGCAGATCAGAGAGGACTGACTGGTGACCGAGGTTACCATCAAAATGGAGCAAGTTCACAAAATAGTAGCATGTTGTTAGAATCCATGGAGTCAGGAAATAAAAAGTTCAACACTATCATAAATTCAAAAATATTTTAAAATAAATGTGTAGTTTTCTCAAATAGGATAAGCACTGGTCATTGTCCTCCAGAGAGACGGGACCCATGGGAGATAGAGAGGATAGGTATGGGCTGGCATGGTCACGGGGGCTGATGTGCCTGGGGTATAGTTCTAGACCAAGGGTTGAGCACCAAGACCAGCTCCAGTCCGAAGCTGGCAGGCTCGAGGTCAGAAACCACCAAGGTTTCGATCTTCCACTGGAGTCCCTGAGCAGAAGAACACCCACTCCCAGCTCCAGGGGTCAGGAGGAGGAGTCTCTGATACGAGGTCAGATCGGCCTCCAGCTGACTGGTGCCCATCCTCATTGTGGAGGGCCGGTGTTTCACTCAGTCTGTTAATTTAAATATTAAATTTGAAGCCAGAAACACACCTAGAATGTTGTGTGACCAAACAGGACCCAGTGAAGGTGACACAAGATTGACCACCGCCCGTGTGCAGTTGAGAAAACACCTCGTCTCCAGCCTGTCCCCTCGTGTGGGCTGTTCTGTCATGCAGCTGACTTTAAGGACTTTTGCCGTCATTCGGTGGCCTCACGTACCCTCAGCTCACGGTCGGGAGGACCTGGTCCAGAACAGCGTCTTCTAGATGGTGTCCTGAAGGACGATGGTGGCGCTGTGGATGTTGGCGCGCATCCCCCTGGGGGTGCGCCAGAGCCGGCCACGTCTGGGTCTCTGCCAGCACGGCTCTCACTGAGCAAAAGGCCCTCCCCGGTCCCCTCGCGCCTGCTTGGAGGCAGCAGCGAGTAGTGGCTGGCGGCTGGCGGCTGGCGTGGGAAGTGCTGGCTAGCAAGGGCCCTCCAGACCTGGTGATGCGTGCTGCTGGATGCCCCTGATGCCTTTGAGGATGACACGAGGGTGATCCTGTCCCCTTGTTTGTCCACGCCAGTCCATCTCAGATACTTCCCACTCAGATGGCTGAGGCCATTCACGCCTGGCCAATGTCCCATCAGTGAGATGGCAGTGGGTTCCTGCCACCTGGAGAGGACCATTTAAGGCACTGTCCTGGGCTGGACCGTGGCCCCACAGTGCTGCGGTCTCCACCACTGCGAGATCCAGGGTCCTCTCTGGCTGGTCAGGCACTGGCTCTCTCTGGGACGGAGGAGGCCCCTAAGCAGGAGCAGTGCTGTGGCTCACTGGTGCCCTGCCCCCCCGGGAGCAGGGAGCGTTGTTACAGAGTGGCCACCTCCTCGTCCACGTTCTCCCCGTGGTTGATGCTCTTTGCTTTGCTTTCCACAGAATCTACAACGCGCTTCCTCTCCTGCTCAGGAATCCTGTCCTCCCAAACCTCCCAGGGCTCATGAACTAAAACTGCTGGTGAAGAACATCCGGGTCTCGCTGCTCAACGATCCTGGTGCTTCAGGTGGGTGGGGTGCAGCAGGGTCTTGTGGGGCTGTAGCTGTGCATGGAAGTGACAGCCTCTGCACCCGAGCCTGGTGGGCTCCAGGTGGCCTGGGGCCCTGGTGGCACCCGGTTGTGTCTGCAGTGTTGCCCCCTGCCTTCTTTCAACATGAGCATCTGAAGGAAGTTCTGATGAAGGGAGGTGGAAACAGGGCACAGTTGGCTAGGCACCACGACTCCTGGTGTCCTCCAGCCCTGTGGGGGACTGCAGTTGACAACAAAGCATGCACGCAGCTAGCAGGGCAGATTCTGAATGCTGGCGACTCCAAGAAGTGACTGGTGTTGGAGGCGATGGTCTGCCGGTTAATCTGAACTGGTCGTTGCACATTGCATACTTGTTTTGAAATGTCACACTCACCCCATAAATGTGTGCACTCACTGTGTGTCAGTTAAGAGTCGTGAGTTCTCTGTAAGGCATCTCCAAACTTAGGAGTCATCCCGAGTTTACGTTTAGGCTTAAAACTGACTTCTTGGGGAAGCGGTCAGTCTCATCTGAAGTAGGACCATGTGGGCAGTCCCGCCTGCAGCCAGGATTGACAAAGGCTGTGGGCTACTTGGGGTCAGTCTGGGGCTACGGACATCAAACACAGTTCAAAAAATTTTAACCCCAGTGAAATTCATGGCTTTGAGAGTGTAAATGGCAAATGAAAGCAAGAGTGGACTCTCACAGTGGGTGAGCTGAGGCCTCTCCCTTTAACTCAGGCCTTCTTGTACCTGCAAACAGTGTCCTGATGCGGTTCCCCCAATCCCGCTTCTCTCCTCCCCACATCCTGCTTAAGGTGGGCCAAAATGGGACAGTGGAGTGACCCAAGGGCCCAGGAGGCTTCAGTAACAGCCCCCTGTAGGGGGAACAGTTCCCTGCGGGCAGGTCTCCCTGAGGACAGGCTGCAGCAGGAGGAAGGGCTGAGGAGGGTCAGCATTTCATTTCCTCCTGGATCGGCCCCCATCTCTCTGCCCAGTCATGTGTGACCTACACTGACTGTCTTGGTCCCTGGCCTCGGTATGATCTCTCTTTCCTTCTTTTAGGCAGCGTTAGCCCTGTGTGCATTGCCCAGCTGAATGACCCTGTCCAGAGGTTCACCAGCACCCAAGCCAAGAGCACTACTCAGCTCACCTGGGAGGAGGAGTTCACCTTGTGAGTACGGCCTGCATCCCAGGGCAGTGTCCATAGCCAGGTCTGCCCAGACCGCCGGAGCCCAAAGTCCTTGTCCAGCACCGTTTATGCTGGAAAGCTAAATTAAGTTAGAAAATAAAGCCATTCTAAGCACATAAAGGCAGCTGTAAATCAAACTCAGGTTTCTTTTGAAAGGCAGCTCTCAGGATTAATCTTCTCCTTGTCCCCTGTTGTGACAAGAGGGAACTGTTGTAGAACTCCCCTACGTCCCTTAGACACATGACCATCCTGAGCTGAAGGAGACTTCCCGTTGATGCCAGAGTGCCATACAGCAGAAGGTACAGGTGTAGGGCACTCACAAATAAAGATGTAAGAAATAATAAAATAGGGCTGGGGATGTGGCTCAAGCGGTAGCGCGCTCCCCTGCCATGCGTGCGGCCCGGGTTTGATCCTCAGCACCACATACCAACAAAGATGTTGTGTCCGCCGAGAACTAAAAAATAAATATTAAAAATTCTCTCTCTCTCTCTCTCTCTCTCTCTCTCTCTCTCTCTCTCTCTCTCTCTCCTCTCTCTCCCTCTCTCCCTCTCTCCCTCCCCCCCTCCCCCCCTCTCCCTCTCCTCTCTCACTCTCTCTCTCCTCTCTCACTCTCTCTTTAAAAAAAATTCTCTCTTAATATTTTATTATTTCTTTTTTTTTTTATCAGGTAGAATCTAGAAGCACAATTAAAATAAAGCCACCTGAGTTCATACCAGGACTGTAAGGAAATCTAATAATGAATTTTATTGTATCTTAAATTGAAGGAGAAAATAAACTTATTATTTTTATATATTTTTTAAGTATTTATTTTTTAGTTGTATTTGGACATTTTTAAATTTTATTTATTTATTTTTATGTGGTGGTGAAGATCGAACCCAGGGCCCTGCACGGGTGAGGCGAGCGCTCTATCACTGAGCTACAACCCCAGCCCCTATTCCTAATTTTAAAACATTTAATTAGAATAAAATTTATGGATACTTCCTTAATAAGACTTTAAAAAATACTATGAATGGCAAATCTCAAGAGCAGCACCACTGACATGAGAAGATCGCGCTGTTTTGTTCTAGAAGAACTGGTCACTGCAGTTAAGTGGGAACGAGAAGTGACGTGCGGAGACTGGGAAGGGAGGCTGACGGCTGGCCGCTTCTTGGAGCTGATCTTATTTCATTGCTGGACTGACCAAGGAAATCAGCCAACACTTGGAAATGATAATGGATGTAGGAAAGAAATAATTAATATTAGACGATCCAATAGAAAGTGACTCTTGAACTTGAGGACTGCAGTTCAAGGCCAGCCTGGAAAACTTAGAAAAACTCTGTCTCAAAAACAAAAAATTAATTAAAGGTACTTGGATGTAGCTCAGAGGTTGGGCATCCCTGGGTTCATCCCCAGTGCCCCCCCCAAAAAAAACACCTAAAATTGATAGAAATAATAACTCAGTTAAAAGCCTGGCTAAAAACAAGAACAATCTGCTTATACAACAAGTAGTTACAGAAAGTGGTGTAGGAAAGCATCCTCTATATCTTTACAAAGTGCTGTTGTGAATTGTTAATGAAATAGGAATACCCACTTAGAAAATAGCAAAAATTTCCTAACTGGAGATAAAATGCAAATAGAGATGGACATACACTTCTAAAAAAAAATGTTGAGTCTCAGAAATACGTGAAGTTATGCAGACTTAAATAAAAGATTGTTTTTCACCTTGGAGTTTGGTAAAGAATGAGAGAATAGTAATGTCCATTGGAGTAAATATTATGGACATCATCAAAAGGTATATTTAAAAATATGTCTTAAATGTATTTACTTCTTGACAGGTATAGTTTTCTTCAGGGAATAATTACACTGTGTACAAAGATATATGGGTAAGGATATTTGTCGCAGCTGATTTATAATTATAAAATTTTAGAAACAGCCAATTCATTCTTTTTTTTAAGATTTTCTTTTAGTTATAGATGGATACAATATCTTTATTTATTTATTTATTTTCATGTGGTGCTGAGGATCGAACCCAGTGCCTCATACGTGTGAGGCAAGCGGTCTACCACTGAGCCCCAGCCGCAGCCCCTCTATTCTTAATAGCTATTAAGGAGCTGGCCAAGTAAATTTTTCACAAGGCCAAATAGCATCACAATAGACGCTTGTGAAAAATGCTGTTTCTCTGTAGTGACTGACATGGAAAGATGTCTGTGTAAGTGAAAGGAAATGTTCCAGGGGAGGAAGGAGGTATTTGGTGTCTTTAGATAATTGTTCAGCTTTCAACAAGGTAAATTCCAGCCACAGGTGGCTTATGTATTAAGTTAATTAAAAATTAAAGTTAAGCCTGGCTCCTTGGTTTGTATGGCATCACCACCACCAAAGTGAGCTGTCCTGGGCAGCCCTGGAAGGCAGGTGGCCAAGCATTAAGAGTAGCTGTGTACAAAGGATGGGCTGCAGGTGACCTTTCCTGTTCTAATTACATGTCTCCGCAGTTTCTTAACTATGGACAACATTGTGTTCTTTTTTATCATTGAAAAAAAATCACCATACCTTGAGAAGGCCACAGAGCGTTGCTTTCTGAAGGCCTCATGCTATTTTCCCTGTCTCAGTGAGCTGAACGCCAAGTCCAAGGAGTTACACCTGCAGATTGCAGAGGACGGGCGGTCCTCAGAAGGTGGGTGAGCAGGTGAACCGGGCCCCGCTGTCTGGGGAGTTCACCCAGGGCCTGGGCAGGGTGGGTTAGCAAGGTCCAGCAGAGGAGGCTGGCCCTCTCCCTGAGCCCTGGACTTTCCAAGGGCACATTGGGTTCCAACTCAGTTTAAATTATTGGCAAGTCACAGTTTTGGAAAATGTTCATCTGTTTTCTTTCTTTCTTTCTTTCTTTCTTTCTTTCTTTCTTTCTTTCTTTCTTTCTTTCTTTCTTTCTTTCTTTCTTTCAACAATTCAGAATCTTTTATTCAACAATTCTTGGCTCAGAGAAGCAGTTCTGAACCCTCCTAGCCTCAACAAACTTCCTTTTTAATTTTTTTATTGGGTAAGGTATATAGAATATGAGATTTATTTACCATCTCCGCCCCATTGCTTTCTTTCTGTGTGTGTGTGTGGTTCTGGGGATTGAGCCAAAGGGTGCTCTCCCACCGAGCTACACTGCAGCCCTTTTTATTTTTTATTTTGAGATGAAGTTGGCCAGGCTGGCCTTGAGCTTGTGACCCTCCTGCCTCAGCCTCCTAGTCCTGGGGCATCATGGCCCTTTATCCCAACAGTCTTTAGGGTCTATTTCCTAAGAATAAGGATGTTCTCTTTATGTCCTCTGTGCAGTCGGCAGCTTCTCGATCCACACTGACCTGCTCTCTCGTCCACTGTTCCTGTGCCAGAGCTGTCAGTGGGCTTCTGGCCAGTCATCTCCACACCTGTTGTGGGGGTTGCCTCTGACCTATCCCAGAGCCGCCTCTGGCTGGAACACCCCTGCCGCCTGTCTCTGGTGACCCTGACACTTGACAGGATTTTGAAATGGGGCCCTTTCCAGCTAATGGGATCAGCTCACGGCCTGACAGACGTCAGCAGTGCTCCTCCTTGTCCTTCCCTAGGTCTGCTGGCCATGACCACTGTCCCTCTGGACCTGTTCAAGAAGCAGCCTTCTGGGCTGCAGAGTTTCACGCTGATCGGAGGGCCCACCCTCAGCAGCTCGGCGCTGGGCTCGGTCACTGCAGAGGTATGGTGGCCTTCTTGTCCACAACCACATTTGGGTCTGACCTCCTGTTCTAGGGGCTTCCTGTTGCTGCCAGAGGCTCCCTCTGCCTCCAGTGCCTCACGAGGCTCACGCAAAAGACATGGTCTCACAGCATGCGTGTCTGGATTTGGATGGACCCGGCCCGCGGTGCTGGGGTTGTGTTGTCCAACATGTGAGATAACGTATCGGGGCGGCCTCTTGGGGCCTAACCCTAAAGGCCTTTTAAAAAATCTCCGGTTCTCCGGCTTTTAATTCCACTGTTGTTTTGTGCAGGGTTAGCTGTGTTTGAGCTCAGCGGTCATGCTTCTCTGCTGGCTCTGGGGAAATCCAGGTCAACTGAAAAGATTAAGTGACATTAAGTAAAAAGAGTCTAGTGGGTATTTCAGAGGAAGCAGTGTTCCTTTGCTAGTTAATCAGCCCTCATGCTAACAGTTGGCCTGTGGTGTCCACGGGTTCCTCATCTGCAGATTCCACCAATTGTGGATTGAAACCCCTGGGGAACCACATCTACTGAGCATGCACAGGCCTTTTTTCTTGTCATTGTTCCCTGAACAACAGGTCTAGTAACCACTCACACTGCATTTCCACTGAAGGAGGGCTACAGGTCATCAAGGGACCAATCGAAGCACCTGGGAGTATAAGTTATATGCAGTACTGCACCATTTCATATAAGACTGAGTGGCTGAGGATTTCGGCATTCTGGGGGGTCCTGGAACCAAACCCCATGGGTGCTGTGGGATAGTGTGCTACAAAACAAATAACCAGCCTTCTCTGCAGTTTTCTTACATAGAACCCGGTGAATTGAAATCTTGGCAAACTCCTCCCCCTGTTGCTGCTGCAAAGATAGAAAAGGACCGCACAGTGATGCCCTGTGGGACCGTGGTCACTACTGTCACTGCCGTGAAGACCAAGCCTCGCTACGATGTGGGGAGGGCGTCCCCACTGAGCTCTGGTGAGACACTGGAGTACAGTCCCTCGCCGGCCTTGCGAAGGCAGAGGACTCTGGGCTGCTGCCCTGGGCCTAGTAAGGTGACCTTGAGCCAGGAGGGGGGCAGCTGGTAAGACCTGAGCTTGCTTTTGCTTTGGACACTTACCTTTCTCTTCTATCAAAGAAATGCCTGGTAGGTGACACAAGGTTCAACCCTGTGGTCTGCTCCAAAGCTCAAGTCCACTGGGAATTATAAATAGTTGCCCTCCGAGGCCACCCCACCCAGGTTAACCGAGGACCGCATCACATTCACGCAGGGAGAGCACGCCATCTAGAAAGTTCCAAGCAGGTGGTCGGCATAGAATTTCTTAAGTTAAACGTCTTGCCTGAGAAGGCTTGGCGTGCCTTTCCTATTCAGATCTGGCTGGATTCTGGACCCGTCCCCACGGCCACTACCTTGGAGACTCCTGCACAAGTGTGACGGATCATTACTTGTTTATCCGTGTCTCGACCCGAGTAAACAAAACCCGTGATGATGCGTTATCACCCAGAACAGACCACTTGCTCCACGGGGGGATGTGCAGCACAAAGGGAAACTGAGATTTTACCAAAGTCTGAGCTCCCGGCCCCACTTTGTCCTGGGTTTGGCTGAGGTCACTGCCAGGGCGCCCTTTCCCTCCTTTCTGCCCTTGGCCTGCCCTGGGTGACAGCCTCTCCCCCAGCAGAGTCGCCCGTGAAGACGCCCGTTAAGGTGAAGGTCATCGAGAAGGACATCTCCATCCAGGCCATCTCGTGCCACGGCGCGCCCGTCAGCAAGACGTTCTCTTCTTCAGACACAGGTGAGCGGGCAGCGCTCCTCCCTCCTGGCTCTCGGGCTGCCCTCACAGGCCTCTCATCTGCCTAGAAGTCAAGATTCCTTTTCTGAGTTTTTTTTTTTTTTTTCCCTAATGACAAGTAGATCCTGAGAATGGGGAAATCACAGGAAGACCAGAGTCACACCAAGTCCCTGCTAGGGTTGAGGGAACACTTGAACAGAATCAATACAAAAACCCAAAGGAGGCCTTTCTGAACATAATTTTTCCTGCTCTTCAGTACATTGGTGACGTTGATGCTATTGGAGAAGCAGAACTGTGGGGACAGCCGCTCCCAGGGCTGGAGCGTGTCCCGCTGTCTGCCGAAGCCTGCTGGCTAGGAGTGGCTCCCCGCCCTCTGTGCACATCTCAGGTTTTGATGGTGGTTCTCGGGGAACCGGCGTCTTTGGAAAGATGTGTGTCTCTGGATCACAGCACCATCTGAATTTAGGGCTGGACTTTCTCCCTGGCCCTCCTGTGACCTCCCATCAGAGAAAGGGCAGGTGGGCGCTTCTCTCGCTCACCCTCCTTTCTGATTGCGGCCTCACTGAGATCCGAGGTGGGGCAAGGCCCGCCAGGAGCAGAAGGTCTCGCGCAACCACCCCGGTCTGGGACGGTGCTGTGTCCCGCAGTTTGCAACTGCCCTTCCCTGGCAGGCCCCCATGCCTCTATGGCTCCTGCCCTTCTGGGCCACCTGCAGTGTCCAGGACATAGCCCAGGCCCCTCTTTTGGCCACCACATCTGATGCCCTTCCTCAGGGTCCGGCCCCAGTGCGCTCCAGTCCTCATGCCATGGGGCCCTTCGTCTGGTTTAAAAGACCTGGGCAGATGTCCTCAGACTACCCCTGGCAGTGGGGCCACCCCAGGTCACTGTCCACTGGGCAACCAGGGACAACTGTGGCTTTCTGGGCTGCACCTGCATGATGACCAGCTCCGAGGACTGCTCCCTCCAGCTGTCCTGCCTCCCTTTTCTTGGTGGCTTTTCCTTGGTGACAAGGAGGTCTCTGCAGATCCTTTCTCTTGACCCTTCTCTGTGAGCCAGAGGCTAAGGACAAAACTGTTCCTCTACCCACAGCACTGTGGCACCAAGTGTGTGGCAGAGCCAGGCAGTTCCCCTGCTCTGCAGACACCAGCCGCGTGCCCTGCAGTGTGACTCAGTTCTGACGCTGGCCTCGGGAGTTAGCTCAGACCCACAGGTTAAAGGCTCAGCCCCAAGACTATCGCTTCCCTGTGTCTGTGCCAGCCACAAGCCACAGTGCCCCAGGGACCCACACTCTGACTCTACCTATCGGGTCCCCCAGCCCGTGACCCTCCGTAACCAGTTTGGAGTCACAACTTACAGCACGCAGGGAGATACGTCCCTAGATTTACCAGGCTGTGCTAAAGGGTGCAGATGCACTGCCAGGGAGCAGGTACCCAGGACAGGGCAAGAAGGGTCCCATGCTGGAGCTTCTGTCTGTGGAGCCCGGGATGTGCTCCCCCTGGCATTTAGTGGTGCTAGACCAGAAGCCCTCTGAGCCTGTCGTTCAGGGGTTTGTGGGGGCTCCACTCTACTGGCTTGGTGGAGTGCATGATGTTGCATGGTCATTGATGTTGAACCAACTGGGGACCCCTGGTCCCTGCCTCTCCCCTGAGGCAAGGGGAGCCTCGTTAGCATAAACTGGATGCAGTTAAAAGAGGTTCATTATGAATAACCAAAGGCCCACTCCTTCCTGAGACACCCCAAGCTCTGGGCTGGGGACATGGTATCACAGGGCCTGGGCCAGCAGTCCCCACCCACTCCCTTTGGAAACTGACCTCTCTGGCCCTCAGGCCATGGCTGAGGCTGCGGTAGGAAAAGCTCCTTTTAACATCTCCGCCATTCTTAACGTCTCCTCAGCAGAAGAGTTAGGTTATAACCTTGTGCCTTGCGTCAGAGGCCGTCCTGGTCATCCCTCACCCAGCTATCTGTCATTTTCCCCGTTTGTCAAATGGAAGTTCGGAAAAAAGAAAAACCAGAGTTGGCCTCATGGGGTCTGGGAGTGAGCAGATGAGGTCCGTGTACACGGCTCTTCCGAGAGCTCCTGTGGGTGGAGAGCACCGTGAAGCTGGTGGCCCTGCTGGTTATGTGGCCCTTCCTGAGCCCTGCCTTTCAAGGTTCAGCCTCCCCGGAGGGTAGAGGTGCTGGGTCTGCCTGCCGCTTTCCTCACGTTTCAACCCTACTGCCAGAGGTCATCCAAAGCCGCGGGGAGGGGCTGTTTTAGAGAGATGGCTTGCAAAGCCTCCAGAGTTTACGCCCTGGCCCTGTATCAGAGATGTTTGCCAGTCATTTCTGTCACCCCTCGAAGTTCCCCGAAGCATTTGGTTTTGCTCATGAGCTCAGCGCTACCTTCCCTGCTGCAGAACTGCTGGTGTTGAATGGCTCCGATCCAGTGGCTGAGGTTGCCATCCGGCAGCTCAGTGAGTCTTCCAAGCTGAAACTCAAGTCACCCCGAAAGAAGAGCACTATCATCATTTCAGGGATTTCCAAGGTACGGTCAGGGCCATAGGGCGTGGGGGTGTGTGTGTCCATCAGGAACCTCGGCTTCCGCCCTTGAAGGGTCAGTCCAGGCACAGGTCAGTGTTGGGAAGTCCCCTTGGCAGGTGTGAGACCTCCCTGTCCCAGCAGGGAGCTACGAGGCGGAGAGCTGGCACAGCTTGTGCTGTTCATTTCCGCCCAGCGAAGCCTTGAGTATTGAGGGGCTGGTGACACATCCTCACTGGGAGGGAAGGCTGATGGATCACTCCCCTCGGTGCAGACCCCACCCTCGTCACCGCCCGGTTTCCGGAGAGCTTGAACTTCTTCCACATTACACACTTCTAAAGCATTTTAATTTTCACAACAGATATTGATTTATTTTGTTATCCGAGAGAAATTAAGACTTTTGTAAAAAATACCCCAATCCCTACTCTTTCCCAAATCCTGCCCTGGGGTGTCCGTGGGGAGCAAGAGGGGGCGGGACTGTCTAGTGGCAGCTGTGTGGCCCAAGCTGCAGGGGGGCAGCTCCCCAGAGCTCAGGGCCTCAGGAGACCGTGATTCTGCCTTGATATTAACTGCTGGTGGGATGGTTGGAGAGTCTGATTTGCAGGAGGAGGAGGAAGTTTGAACGGGGCCCAGGGAGCGGGATTGGACTCCCGAGGTAAAGGAGGGTGGGCTGGAGGGCAGAAGGTGAGTCACCACGTTTCCATTGTACCCAGAGTGTGAGTGACCTGGCCTCAGTCCCCAGGACACTGGCTCACAGGTGGCCCTGAGCATCACCCAGGCAGGTACCATTTCTTTTGGGTTCCTGGGTGCATTTCCAGTAGTAGCCAACAGGTGGCCCCCTCCAGAGCACCAGGCCCAATGGTGGTTCTTTTCAGACCTGGGTAAATGAATGAACAAAACCAAGGCAAGACCCGAGATCATCTGGCCTGTGCTTTCTCTACAGCTTTATTTTAGAATCACAAACTTACAAATCTTAAAATTTCATATCTGCAATCCACTGTGGTTATAATTTTTATTGATTCCCAAAGTGTCCCATTTGAGTCAGTAGGCACTTCTGCAAGCTAGTCCTTAAGTTAGTAAAGTACACATGCCAGTTGTCACTGAGCAGCTCACCTGGGTAAGTGCCACCCAGGTGAGGACAGCATGGCAGCCTCCACGGACCTGCAGCCCTCCCTGCCCAGTCATTTTCTCACTGAGCCACTGCTTGACCCCCCACCCCAGAGGAGTTCAGAGACTGCGTTGATTTTACATATAAATGCAGTTCTTATAAGGATACAAAGTGCCCTCCAATGAAGTTCTGCTTGTGAGTAACTTGAAAACACAGTAGGAACAAAGATTGAAAGACTAAATCTGAAACACCAAGCCCACTCCCTTTGTCCCCTTATATACTATCTCACCTCCAGCTGTGAGTGCTAGGCCGCCCCTGGCTGCGGGCAGCCCTGCGCCTGGGTTGTGGAGGGGAGCAGCCCTGGCCTGACTCTTAGCAGCTCCGAGGCACAAGAGCCCTCTTAGGGGCCAGCCCGGCTGCTCCCATTGTAAGACCCCAGAGAGAACATCAGCGCTGTGCCAGGCCCCCGACCTTCCCCTGTCCCCTGACATCTTGCCCTGCCCCGGCTGTGCATTCGCCCTCGGCCTGATGGTGCATTTTCCCCACAGACCTCACTCTCTCAGGACCACGAGGCTGCCCTGATGCAGGACTATGCATCCTCCATGGACAGCGCCCGCCAGGACGCCCCATCTGGCCCATGTCCCGCGGAGGCGGCCATGGCCTCTGCCCCACCAGTGGAAGATGAGCCAGCCCAGGACCCAGCTGCTCTAAAGCCCCAGGAGAAGGAACTGGACTCGTGGGACTTGGAGAAGGAGCCCCTGGCGGCAGCGTGGGGAGGCCCAGCCCGGCTGGAGCTTGATGGGGACGAGCTGTCTGAGAGCTCCCTGAGCATCTCGGAGCCTGGCGCTGCCAAGAAGCCTAAAGGTACCTGCCCCCGAGCCCTGGGCCCCCTGCTTGGGGGCTTCAGTCTCACGCGGGTGTCCACCCTCCTTGGGTTCTTGCCATCAGCCTCCCTTCCTCTGCCCTCTGAGCTCCATCCCAGCCCGTCCCTCCCCTGTGCTAAATGCCCATGCCCACTGAGAGCCTGCGGGGCAGGCTGGGGGCCTTGGAGTGAGTGGCTAGGCCAGCTGTGCATTTGGGGGCAGTTTATGATCATGCCTAGAGCTCCCCTTCCCCTCTGGGATGGATCCACCTGGGAGCAGGGGTGCCCCTGCTCTCGAAGTCACCAGGAGCCAAGTCCAAGGTGGGGCCAGAGACAGCAACGCCTGGGGAGACCAGGTCTCTGGCCGTGGGATTGGCGCTCACCTCATCTGCCCCCAGACCCCCTCAAACTAACACGAAACCCAGCCTCAGCCTCGTGCCTGAACCCGACAGGGGCTACAGGAGGAAAGAAGCCATGTGACCCCTTTCTTAGAACAGCCATGGCTTTCTCTCAGCACTAAACTCTCGCTGTGGAGCCACACCTGCTTCTCAGGTGTGTAGAGTTTGGCCTGAGCCACGGCATCCCAGTCACCTGTGGGAATACTTGTGGGGCTCAGAGACCTCAATGCACCCAGCCTCGGTGTCCTCCCTAGCGGGGACCGTGCCCACTGCCTGTGCCCCTCTCCTGCGCTCCTCCATTCAGGTGCAGGCTGAGCCTCTGGAGGAGCTGGGGTAGGTGGGGCTGAGCGTGTGGGTGCTGGGACTCCAGCAGGCTTCTCAGCACTCCCAAGAATGCACACCGTGCACCCTGGAATTCTTGGTCATTCTAGGGCTCAGGAAACCTGGGGCTCTTCTGCTGCAGCCTGTCCCACCCTTTGTTCCCACTGCCACAGGCACCTGGTTCTCCTACTGGGGACATTGGCCTAGAGAACATGGGCAATGTCTGGAGGCAGATTGGGGATCACAGTAGGGAGTGGGGTTCTATTGGCATCTTGTGGGTAGAGGTGACAGGTGCTACTGAGCACCCTGCAGGGCACAGGGCAGTCCTCACTGAGCCCTCAGGAGCCCACTGTGCTGAGGGTGAGAGCCTTCGAGGGCCTGGGGACATCCCACCTTCCCCTACTTTGACGGTCCACTTCCTCTTGCCGACTTGGAACCCAGTTCGCCCTCCCCGTGTATTCCCAGATGGCTGATGTGGCTCTTGCTGTCCACCCAGAGGCCAGTCCCCCTCCTCCGCCCCTTGCTCCCTGCCCTCTGGTTTCCCACAGTCCCCCGCGTCTCCACCCTCACTGTGCCCTGCCTTCCCGCCTCCCCTTCCCTGGCCAGGTGGATGATGCCTCCTGGGAATCTAGGTGTCAGGCAGGTCGGATGGGGGCTTGGGCTGCCTCCCACCCATGCTTCATCTGCCCCAAGCTCTGGGCATTTGGCTGGGGACCTGTCGAGGACACTTCAGCTAAGTAGCACATTTCACTCTGGGGGCACTGATGCACTGACCCCAGGTTTGTTTTTATTTTAAAGGAGGTATTTGGATGAATTGAAAAACAACATTTTTTCCTATTCCAGTGTTTTCCAAGAGATTTGCGATAGCATCTCTGGGTTGTTATTAGACTATGTTGTGGTTGCCAAATCGTTCTCATTTTACACTGGAAAAAAATTCTGAAACATACAGGGGAATGATTCTGTGGAGTCTGTGGTTTACAGACCACCTGTACCCGCTGGGTAGCTGGAGTCTGTGGGAGATTCCTGGGGATGCTCTATTTGGAATTCTTCTGGAATGGAGCTGGTTGGGAACATTTGCACACTGCAGTGGTGCTTCCAAAACAGGAAACTGGCTCCCGGGACTTAGTTTATTTATAATCTAAGAAAGTATTGACAGAGCATCCCGACAGTGTGTATGGGTGGAGACCACCAACCCGTGGAACCAGTCACAGGGGTGTCTTTCGGGAGATCTTGGGGGGCGTGGGGGTGGAAACCTTGCCCGCTGTCCGCTCAGCGATGTGCAGCGGTCCTCTTCCTCGCGTTCTGATTTCGCTCTTGCGGCTTTTCTTTTCACCTCTCCGCTCTCTGCCTCCGTGCCCTTCCCCCTCACTTAAGAGGATCGCTCTGCCGACCAGAGTTAAGTGTCTGCACAGTAAGTCCTTTTTGTCTTCTATCTTTTAATTACATGTTGCCTTGCTCTGAGAAAAGCGCTGGGCCAGGGGAGGACCGCTGCGTCCTCTCCCGCCCGTCCTGCTTCCCCAACTTGCGCTCTGCCTGCAGGGACGCAGCGCCCAGTGAGCTGGGTGGACTGGGAGGGAGCCTAGGCTTCCCCTCTGGGTGCTGGCTTCTGCCACCCACCTGTCCGCCCGCCTGTCCAGTGTGCGTTTGAGAGCTGTTCCCAGCCGCAGACCACAGTTACGCAGGTCGCTTTTTTGGCCACTTTTTCCTACCTGTAGGACTTTAAGATGATTCCTCCATTAGCTACTTATACCTGTTAGACTCCAAAGAGACAAATAGAAATAAGTTTTGGAAATATGTGAGACATTAGAGCTATAACTTAGAATAATTATTTTTGCTTCCTGTATGTGTATTTGTTTATACTTGAGCCTCCTTGGGATCTTTTTTTCCCCGAGAACCAGGGAAATACATTTTTTTTTCTGTCTCCTGTTTAAAAATCTCAATTATTTGCTTCAACTTTCAGATAACCTCCAAGTTGTACCTTTTTTGTTGTCATCTACATTTTGTTTTACTAATTGTTTTAATTGCACAAAGGCATGGCATGGTGTGTGATTGGGAGCATGCTCGGTGTGTGTGATGGAGCCAGGGCAGGTAGTGTTTCCATCTCCCTGAACAGCCTTGAGGATGTTGGATGAGCTCACGGCTGTACAAATTTAGGGGATTTGTCGGGAATGTGTCATATATCTGGTCAAATCCGGGTGGTGGATGTCCCTACCTCCTCACTGTGGCTAGTGTCGGGAGCCTTCAAGCTCCCAAATGTGCTGGTTCTTGTGGAGGACAGCCAGACGTGTCCCTCTGCATCTGCCACAGCCTCCCCTGCTCTCTCCTGCTCTCCACTCTCTGGAAATCACCATCTGCTTCCCAGATTGCACCCTCAGTCCCTGGGAGGCTGTGGTTGGGGGTGAGGGCTCAGCCTTGCTCCCACGGCCTGGGGTACAGGTGAGGTAGCCTGGCATGCAGCAGTCAGGTGTCCTGAAGTCACAGTGGCCACAGCTACCCCTGCCCTGGAGTGAGGGTGATGCGGTGGGAACTTCCCTGTCCAGAAAGGGTAGCAGATTGTGTGGCTCAGAGTAAGTGGGGCCTACCAAACCATGAGCTGTAGTATCAGTTTCCCAGAGAAACAAGCCAATAGGTTCTATAGTTTAAGGAACTGCCTCACACAATGGTGGGTCCTGCAAATCTGAAATATGCAGGGCAGGTGGCAGGCTGGCGGTGGGACTCCAGTGTTGAGACAGAATTTCTTCTCTAGATAAACCTTCTGTGTTCCCCACTTAAATTCTTCAGCTGATTGGCTCAGGCCCACCCACATTATCCAGGGTAATTTCCTCAATGTCAGGAGTGTTAGCTTCATGGATAAAATACCTCCTGAGTAACACCGAGACTTGTGTTCGGTTGAATCACTGGGCACTGTGGCCAAATTGACACAGAACACTGGCCATCATGGTCATTAGTCGAGAAGCAACAGGCAGGCTCCAGGTGGCGTTACTTCCCAGCAGCCAGGCAAGGGTACTCATCCCTCTGGGCCACCCTCACATTCACCGATGGAGTGGCCGAGTCCCTGTCACCTAGCAAGCCTGTGGCCATAGTTCTTCCAACGTCCTTTGCCCCAAGGGTAATTGTGCATAGTAGCAGGTTTAAACAGACTTTGGCCATTGTTCAGAACGAGGACCGAATGTCCTCTCTCCACGCTGGGTGCCCTTCGTGGCTGACAGCCGAGCCTCTGGTCCACCATGCCTGGCATCACCCCACGCCCAGCGTCCCTCTCTGTTGGTGCAGTTGTTCCGGAATCCTGCCCAGGCCCATGACTGGGTGGAGGGTCTGGGGGAGCTTCCGTGCGCCAGGCAGCTGTCCGGTGCTCCTCCCCAGGGGTCCGAATGTGGCCTTGCTCCAGCTGCCACTCCTTGGCGTGGGCGCTCATCATCCATCCCTGACGTAGCAGCACAGGCCAGGCCCAGGGATGCAGGCTTCGTAGGCAGAGGCCCCTGAGCCCGTTAGCCAGCGGGCAGCTTCAGCCTGTCCTCCACGCTCGCACTGTGACCGAGGGTCACCCTCCCTCCCGATGGGCCGTAGGTAGCCATTGTGGCACTGCAAGTCTTGGTGCGTCCCCTTGAGGACTGTCTTCTCTGCTAGAGACCCGTATTATCCCCACAGAATCCGAGGGGTCAGGTTAGGGGAGCACGTGTGAGTCCCACAGTCCTCTGCAGAGAGCGTGCCCGAGGGCACATGTGACGCTGCACAGGTTTGTTCCCTTCCCCAGAATTCCATTGCCCCCCCACACCGCTCAGAGCTGCTGCACAGGCCCCACCAGAGGCCCCTCCACATGGTGTGTAGTGCCCACCACTAACACCCATCAGTAGAAACTGCAGCCAGCAGCACGCGTAAGACAAGGACCCTGTGATCCAGCCTGACGTGCAGGTTGGTCCTGCCACTGCATTCAGGGTCTAAGGCACGGTGGACCAGAGGCTTGGCTGTCAGCCACGAAGGGCACCCAGCACGGAGACAGGGCATTCGGCCCTCGTTCTGAACCTGCTACTATGCACAATTACCCTTGGGCGATGCAGCTGCCCTCAGCAGGTGGCTGCCCACCGGGAGGGGAGCACAGCCCCTTCCTAGTGCGTTAAAGACCCTGTATCTGTTTCCAGGTTCTGGCTTCCCTTGAACCCCTGGGGACCAGCGCTTGTCCCTTTGGAGCCAGGCACCTATGCCCTGCAGGTGGGCCACTGTGCCTTCTGTCCCCAGAGCCCTGTGTCTGCACAGCCCAGGGACAGAGGATGTGACACAGCAGAAGAGTAGCCAAAGGGAAGCGAAGGCCTTGCCTGAGCTGCCCTCTCTGGCTGATGCTGGCTGATGGCCATATCCCAGGGCTGAGACTGCTGCCCTGTGGCCACCACTCTGCTGCCCCTCTTCTACTTGGCCACCAGGTTCCAGGGCCCAGCAGGAGGCTGTGCTGGGTGTCTGGACTCCGTCTCAGGCCAGATGCTCCCCGGCCTCTCTGGCTGTGTTAGTTTTCTAGGCCAGGACAGAGTGTCACGCACTCAGTGGTTCAGACAACAGGGGTCCATGTCTCTCCGTCTGGAGGCCAGAAGTCCCAGAGTGAAGCATCAGCAGGGCTGGCTCCCCCTGAGGCCCAGGGGAGAGCCTGGGCCGGCCTCTCCTGGCAACTGGGGTTTGCCCACACTCCTGGGCCTTCCTTGGCTTGTGGAAACATGACCAGCCTCTGTGTCCCCCGCATCTTCCCGCGTCTTCCCTCTGTGCCCATCTTTGTGTCCAGGTTTCTCTGTTTTGAGGATGCCAGGCATATTGGATCAGTTCCACCTGATGACCTCACTTTAACTTGACTGCTTCTGTAAAGGTGCTTTCTCCAAAAAAGGGCTCCGTTTCCGAGGTCCTTGGGGTCCTTGGGACTTTGGAAGGACACAGTTAAGGCCCTGCCCACACCTCAGGCCCTGGCTCTAGCCTGCAGGCCAAATTTCAGTGCAGGGACAGTTAGGCAGTGGGCTTTAGGACTGGTCCTCTCCGGACACACCCTCCCACAGGACACAGGTTGGCACAGGATACAGACTGGTTTGTTCCCTTCCCCAGAATTCCATTGCCCCCCCACACCGCTCAGACTCCTCTGCCCTGCCTCTATTCCAAGTGTGGGGGCCCATGCATTCGTGCTTTGCTTCGGGGACTTCCAGGTTAACCCAGAAACAGCCCCTGTAGGACAGAAGGACCCCCAGCCTGAGGTAACCTCAGGATGCAGAGCCCCCTGTAGCTGGGGTCCCCTGCCTAGGAGCCCACTGCGCCCAGCACATGCCGTTTGGTACCCAGGGGATTCTGCTCACCAGACACACCCAGAGCTGGGTCCCGCTGGAGGCCGTCATTGGCCGTCCTGATGCCCTCGAGGGCCTTTCACGACCCGTGGCACTTTCTGGGGATGTGTGTCGCACAGATCTGCTGCCATTTACACATCCTGCTGCCCTCCCTGAGCTTCAGGGTCAGGAGCGGGCAGCGGGGAGGTCCTACCTGATTCTTGTGTTCTTGCTTGAGAGCATTTCAGGCTAGTCACAGTCTTCGTAAAAAAGAATAGCAAAGTTTAGTGAAGGGATCAGAAAAGGGGACAAGGGGCACTCTCAGGGGAGAGAGCGGATCTCTCAGAGAGGATGGCGTGCCCCTCCTGCCCTCCAGTTTTGTTTTGGGTCCTGGGAAGTTTCCAGAGAGTCCTGCCCAGGTCCACCTCTCTGACTGATAGCAGGATGACATCAGACTTCCAAGTCCCCACTGCACAAGGTAAAGGGCCAGGGCAGCTCGGAGTCACTGGGTCCAAGCTGACCACTTCTAATTGGAACCTGTTCTTACGGAGTTTATGGCTGGAGTCTTGATCTCCCCGAGTTCTGGAATCGGGTCTGTGTCAGGGTCACAGCAACCTGCCTTCCGCCCAGGGTAACCTGTGCCCTTCTCATGGGCACTGGGGCCTGCATTTCTCCTGCGGATGACAGGTGGTTTGCTGAGGAAGGCAGCAGAGCCTTTGATGTAAGCCTGGCAGGGCTGCAGGTAAACTGCTTTTTGAAAGGAAGCATGTGTGGATCAGCAGGGTGGGCCCGTTGGCAGAACTGTCCCCCATGTTCCCACCACTCATATCTCTTCCCTAACACCTTCCTGTCCTTTCCAGCACTCCTAAAACCCATGGGCTCCCAACTTCAGACCCATGTAAAAATATGCCACAGTGGTTCTTCAGAACAGTCGTATTCACAGAGCAGTGTTCTTAGGACGGTGTTTTCTGGCAGCTTTGACCAGGTTACATTCAGCCCACTCCTGGGGCACTCCAGCTTCTTTTCCAGGACAGGGAAGCTCAGCCCCAAAGCCAGCCCCAGAGTGGCTCCTTAGTCACTGCTAGTTGACACCAAGGTCTCCCTGGCCTCAGTGGCCCTCATGTGGGCCTGGGTCCATTCATAGGAGTGGACAGCCTGATCCTCTCCTTCCAGTAACCTGGTGGCTACTGGCACACATCACAGTGACTGTGTCTGTGAGACTCCCAACGGAAGCTGAGTCTCCTCACCTCGGGATCAGGTTGGTCATCTTCTGGTCCCTGACACCTCTGCAAGTGGTGATGGATTTCTCGGGCTGGCTTGAAATGCAGGACTTGCTGGGCCCTGCCTGCGAGGGGCCCAACTGCATTATGGAAAGCAGCTGAGCCGCTGTCTGCACCTGACCTCAGGGAACCACTGCTGTTGACGTGGCTACGGAGGCTACCATGGTGCCTCCCACCTGAGACCCTGGGCAGGAAGTCAAGCCATACCAACTGAGCCTTGCGCATGCTGGGCAAGTGTTCTACCACCGAGCTACACCCCCACCCCCAGACTGAGGTTCTGTAGGTTAAAAAGATCAACTAACAGTTTTCATATGGCTTAGTCATATAAGCTGCGTGTACAAATATATATACACACACACACATGTTTTATATTATAATCATACATGTTAAAACATATAAATGTATATATTATTTGTATATAGTTGTATATACACAGTTGGATCAGGAGCTACACAAAAATTAGTAAAAAAAAAAAAAAAAAAAAAAAAACTTATCCCCAAAAGAACACATATTTGAGTTTCCTGAGAAAGTAAGTACCACTGTTCTCAGGGTCCCTAATCTGGTCTTTTGTGGGTGACCATCCTTCCTGGGGTACACAGCACTGTGCTGCTCTTTACCCCTTCCTGGTGCTGGGGAGGGGCGGAGGGCCCTTGTGGCCAGGTGACAAGAACCTGCTGCCTTTGGCTTGGCTGTGGACGCCTCCACTGTCGGGTCCTCTCTTCCTTCCATCTTTTTTGGCTTTTTAGTTGGACCTTTATTTATATGTAGTGCCGAGAGTCTAACCTGGTGCCGCCCACATGCCAGGCAAGCGCTGCTGCCCCAAGCACAGCCCCTTTTCCTTCCCTCTGAAAGCAGCTGTGCGAGGGCCAGGTGCGGGCCTCCCAGCCAGCAGCAGGGGCTCTGTGGACCAGGTGGGCCCTTCCTCAGAGGTGCCCAGCGTCTTCTCTCTCACTTTCAACTGGTCCTTGGGGTCTGCCGCAGCCCCTGATGGCCCTGTGCTTGCCTCTTACAGGAGGAGTTTTAAGGAGGGGTGCCAAGCTGTTTTTCCGCCGACGGCACCCACAGAAAGACCCCAGCATGAGCCAGTCACACAATGACCTCGTGTTCCTGCAGCAGCACGAGGGTGCCCGGAAGAAGGGGGCGACCCTCACTCGGCTGCTCAACAAGAAGCTGCTGTCCAAGCACCGGGGCAAGAGCGCCTTGAATGGGGCCCCCGTGGAGCCCTGCACGTAGGCCGCCCGCCTCTTTCCCTGCACCCCCGACGGTGCCCTCACCAGGACGGAGCAGGAGTGCCGGCCGCTGCCACATGCCCACTCCTCCAGCTTGGCTTTTCCGGCAATTCGGTCTTTTGAAGGGGAAGAACCGTCTGTGTCTCCAGCCAGAGGTTTCCCCCAAAGAGAACTGACAAAGCCAAATTTGCCACCAGAATCCTGGTGGGACCTGCAGCCCCCACCTAAGCATCGAGGTAACAGTTAGGAGACGAGCTCATTGCAAGAGAAACACCATGCTCAGGGGGTCTTGGGAGGGACCGCTGGGGATTTGGTCTGACCCACGCAGCCCTCAAGCAGGGCGTGTTTGGGGCCCATGCCTGGGCCATGTCATGGGGAGGTGTACCCTCTGGGCTGTCACTGTGAACAGAATGGATGGGTCACCTCTCCTAATTTGCTGCTTAGATAAAAGAGTACACCTGGCCTGGAGGGCAGGGCGGTGGAACATGGGCAGAATTTTTGCTGAAGAAATTATGATAGGAATTGATGAAATGCTTTGACAAATATAGGGAGGCCTTTGCCTTTGCTGTTAGCCATAGAACTTGAAACCTTATGCAAACACTAAGTATGTCCTATGCATATTATACTGAACCTTTCCCCACGGCCACTCCGAGCCTACTTGCCAGCGGAAATAATGGAAGTGTTGACGTGGTTCTCCCACCTTCCTCTGTCACGTCAGAAGCTCCGGATGCCAGGGAGCAGTCCACGTGCAGATTTCCTCGCCGTCTGGTGCACTTACGAGACCAGGGCGAGGCGAGCCTGACCCAGGAAGTTGGGAGCAATAAGTGACACCTCATAGAACATGGTAACCCCCACACGCGCACGTGCGCGGGTGCACGCGGACACGGTTTTTGCCAAATATTGCCTACAGCCAAAACCAAGTACTTGCAGGGCACTAGAAGAAATTATTTTGTATCTCAGGTGTCCGTCTTAGGAATGGGAGTTGAATAACAAACAGCCAAACCTGGAGATTGATTTCATGGGCTCTTCAGATTTCTGCTGTGAATGGTGCTCCTGGCCACATTTTGGGGTGTCCTTGTTTTGGTTCCAGTGGGAAGAACGATAAGCTTGGCACCTACTTTTAAAACCCCTGTGTACCTAGCAAACAGCTCCCCTCATCAGTACGCCTGTGACTTGGGTCATTCACAGACGTTGCTCCAACTCTTGAATGTGTAATGCCAGCGGACGTGCTTGTTAAAGAGTGATTGTCCCTGAGGTGGCACGTTTTGACCCTTTAATGAGACTGCTGTTCTTCCAGTAAGATGGAGAAGGCTGGTGTACCCTGACCTCCAGCAGATGGGCAAGTGGATGTGCGCCTTCCCACGGCCCGTTAACCCTTCACAGTGTGTTTCAGGGGAACAGAGCCATCCAGGAGCAAGGCCCTTGGTGAGAGTCAAAACTGAAGGACTTTTTTTCTTCCCTGTTTTTGAGGGAGAGATTCAAAAACTACACTGGGAATTTCACTTTCAAATGCACAAGTGACTTTAAAATGACTTTTTAACCATGCTTTTTTAAAAGGATTGCATTTGAAGGTTAACCATTGTAAAGTTCCAAAGTATATAAATAGCAAGTTAGTCCCCAAAGTAAGTAATTGCCACTAGCTTTGGGGGATGGGAAGGGCCACCTCAATGGTTTGTTTTAGTTGAAGTATCACTGTCCTTTGAATTGCAATGGGCAGGACCTGTGACATCTGAGAATCCAATCTAAGAGGGTGTTATGTGTCTGAATCCCAGAATCCCATCAGAAATGTTTGTATAGGTTGGGCATCCCGTACCTGAAATTCTTACTCCAAAATTGTTGCAGAGTGCTTTCAGATTTTGAACGTGTGAACACTCTTTACCAATCAAATATCCCTAATCTAGAAATCCAAAATCTGAAATGCCTGGAAATTCAAAGTGCTTTGAGCTTCTCCATGCTCAAAGTTCCAGATTTGGGATTTTGGGGTTAGGGATGCTCAACCTATACAATATTAAAAAAAATTTTTTTTTTTTGGTCTGTTTGAAATTCAGGAAGGCTCAATTAAAAAAAAATAGAAGAAATGCTTTCACCATCCCATTCCCAGGTCCTCCCATGAACGTTCTGTTGTTGTTCAACACCCAGGTCTGGGGCTCACTTCCTGGGGGTGCACCCTCGCCATCTCTGAGTGGCCTTTCTGAGTCATAGAGGAAACTGCTTCTGGGGTGCAGGGGGCATCCTGAGGAACAGGGTGCAATACTGTGAAGTTCCCTCCCACGCTGTTTATCTAGGTCTGCATTTTGTTTTTTTTAAACAGTGTGAGGTATTTATGTTAAAGTGAATGTCTTAAAGGTGATTAAGATCCTACACTGAATGCTGACCACACTTACGTGTCAATCTCCTTTATTCCCAGTTGAGGATTTATTTTTTTTTTTGTCTTGATGGAATTTCTGCAGAGTGGCATTTTATAAGTACCACGTGCTAACCGATGGTGCCACCCAGACTCCCAGAGTGGCATTTTAAAGGTGATTCCTCATGAACACTCGTGCCAGTGTGGGTCTGCCTGTCTTGAGCAGGTGCTCGCTCGTGTGGGTTTGAATGAGCAGCCCTGTCCTTCCACTGCTTGAGGATGAGCCTTCGTCTGTGGTGGAGGAATGCGGTGCACCTGTGTGTGTGTGTGTGTGTGTATGTGTGTGTGTGTGAGTGTGTGTGTGTGAGTGAAAGTAGCAATAACAAAGTAGGGGTCTCTTTGTTCCAGCTGAAACCTGCTGTGACAAAGAGGATTAGACAGAGCACTTTATCAATCTAGTTTCAAATTTAAGTTCACAACCAGCCCTCGGTCCTCGCCATGGGTACTTGGCCAGGTGCTGCCAGCCAATGACAAATTAGGTGCCCGTCTGGACTTTTGCTTTGGTCTTACTGGCCACATCTACAGAGAGTTGCAATTTTTCTTGAGCAGAAAGGGAAAGATTAATTACATTGCTGTCACCCAAAGTGGGTGTTTTCTGGGTAATAAACTTAAGGTTCTTGGCCTTGAACCCACAGACTACAAGTTGATGGACATTGGAAGTCAAAATATGTGTCTCTTTGAGACAGAAACAGGCCTGGGTACTGAGCCCCTCTCTCCACGGCCCCCAACTGGCCCAGAAGTGATTACCAAAGCAACGCCTCACCCTGCACTACAAGCTCAGGTTATCTTTGGCTCACAGTCCCCCGCACTCCTGTCCCCCGTGCTGGAGGCACTGGACACTCGTCCACCCCCCGGCTCACCTGGGTCAGCGATGCTCCATCACCTTTTGGCTGGCAGTCTGGTCTTCTCCTCCACGCCATGTCAAGCTGCATTTTAAAAAGAGAAGAAAGTTCTCCTGGGTGGAAAGGTCTGGCGTGGTTCTGAGCGCGGTGGCCGATGCCATGGCGATGGCTGTATTCCTTGGAAGCACTTTAAAAACAGGTGCCAGTCTCGTGAGCCCGTGCCCTTGGCTCCGGGCAGTTTCCTCTGAAGATCGTGTGGCTAGGACATGAATGACCTTTGAAAGAAATAAATGTGCACATGCAACACCATACGCTCAGCTGTCTGTGTTTTGTGGAGCCCTGTGCTGTCTCAAGAGTCGGTGACCACCTCCAAGGGTCTCTCAATTTCAGCCTTTCTCGGTTCCTGCCTGTGACTAACCACCAGGCCAGCTGACCCAAGAGGAGGCAGCCACTGCCCCGTGTCTTCATCCTTAATTCTGGGCAGAGGACTTTCCTCTTTCTGATAGGATTTTGAAGCCACTGAGCATTCATCTAGGCTTTGGGCTAAAATAACTTACCACAGAAAGCATTTCCAGTGCCCTTTTGGGCCATGGTACACCGTGGGCTCCGCAGGCCAGGGGCCCTGGTGGAGCCTGGTACGTCGGGGCAGGGAAGCCCTGGGCTGGGGTGCAGCTTTGGGAGCAAAGCAGGAGGATCAAGGCATCTCAAGGGCATGCCTCAGGCTGTTGTCCTCTGCGGTGGCTGCCACAGGCTCTATGTTGACCTGGAAAGATCCAAGGCGCATGGCCACCTGGAGCTGAAGGCAGGACATGTCCGTCTGTCCTTGGACTCCTGCTTGCAATAGGTAGGTGCAGGGGGCAGGTGCCTTCTCAGCCACGGGTGCCAGGGTGTCTGCTTGCGTGGGGCTGGTGACGATTCTGTGGTGGGGCAATGGGGCCTGGCATGGTCGGACACATGTCCTGCGCCACCCTGCAGGCCCCCAGCCCTCTACAGCCATCATTCTACCATCTCCCCCAGTCTGTCCCCTCTGTAGGCCTAAACACCCCAGCATTTGCAGAGCAGGGGCCCTGAGGAGAGCGCGGAGTCCCCTCCGGGAAGTATGGGAACCCCTTGGGAGAGTGCATGAGGCCCTGGCCCCCACCGCCCTTCCTCTCAGCTGTTCCTTTCCGCCTGCTTGTCTGCTCTGCATGTGTGGTTGGCTGCAGGCACTTGCCCTTCAGGTGTGGATTGGTCACTCAGGATCAAAGACTGAGGCTCAGCTTCCCATTGGAAAACTCGTTCCCAGGGGAAGAAGGCCTGGGCCTCAGAGGATCCTGAGCGCCCAGCTGCCTCCAGACTGCAGCTTACTGCTCATGACAGCTGGCGCCCTCAGTGCCTGGGTTGGGACTTGGGGAGTTCCAGGGGTCTGAGCGTTGTCTGCCCCGTGGGCCAGCTTTGTGCCCACTGTCCAGGAGGCTGCATGGAGCTGCCAGAAGCCAGATGTCCTAATATGTCTGCTTTCCAACGTCACCTGCCGGTCACTGCCAGGTAAACGCCTTCTGCCAGTCCATCTACACTGCCCAGAGCAATCCGTCGCAACCACCCTGGGGCATTCCAGAATACACGTGTCCCCAGCAGTCACCCCTCACTGTTCTAGTCTGACCAGGATCAAGCTCTGCCTTCTCATGAAGTGTGTCAGCCATCAAGGATCCCCAGGGCGCTGGCCTGCTGTGCTCAGTCCCCTCTCCTTGGGCTTCGTGCCATGCCGGCTCATCTTTTCCATTTGCTCACTAGTAAGAATGGCAGTTCCTGTGTCCCCTGGGCTTAGCACAGCCAGTGCCCCCTTGTGGAGACGGACGTCCACTGAGCTCCCAGACTCAGAAGCTTGGCATCTCCCCATCCTTCTCTGCTCACCAGCACCCAGGGTCCCAGGTGGAGCTGGATGCCAGAGGAGACCTTGACAACATGTTGCTTTGACCTCAGGTACCGCAGGCCATGGGGTGCCATGCCCCTGTCAGTGAGTACTTGATAATAAAACGCAAGATGGATGGCACAGCACAGTGACTTCCCTGAATGGAGAGTACCAAGGCCAGACCCTCCCTCCCAGGGGCAACCCAGAAGAATCTGCTGTCACTGTGACCACAGCCCACCCCACGCCCAGCCACCATTTTCACAGTGGAAATGCCAGTTCACACCTGCATGTGACAGGTATTCAGATCTAGTGGCTCTATGCCCATGTATCTATACTGATGTCATCAATATGCCAATTCAAAGTTGGAGGTGTAGGCATACAGGGTGACCAGCTGATACTCATCACTGCTTCAGCCTGGCACTGTGATAAGCCCACAGGACACAGGGGTTTATGTCCTAGCTGGGTAGTGAGCACAGCTACTAAAGAAAAGTAAAAGAAAGATTCAAGGCCACAAGAGTAGCTAATACTAATTGAACACCTTACTATATGCCAAGAATTTTTTTAGAGTGCTTTATATGTGGTAACTTACAGACTCTTTCAAATTACTCTGTGCATCCTGATCTACCTTGGCCTTACAGACCAGGAAGCTGAGGCACAGTGTTAAGACACTTGCCCAGGCTCACGGAGTTGAAAGGTGGCAGCCTCAGTTAGAGCCGAGGCTGTCTGGTGGAAGAAGCCAGGCCCACAGCCTCCACCACCCAACTCTGCCCGCACCAGCTCAAGTGCGAGGGGAAAGTCAGTGGCCTTACCTGGTCTGTCTGCACGACACTGCTGCCGGGCTGAGTGAGAGTAGCACAGGGTGCACACAGTAGGAATTCACTTATTGTGGATTAGACTCCCCTCTATCTGCATAAAAATTAGCCAGACTTAAAAAAAAAAAAGCTAGTGGTAGACGGAGAGGGGACTAGGGTATCTATGATGCTGGCACTGAAGGAGTTTTGCGTCCAGATGAACAGGAAAACCAGAGCAGGTGAGGTGTGGGAGTTGGGAGAGCGTGGCTCTGGGCAGGCCACCACCAGGGCAGGGAGCCATGCTGTCAGAGAACACATGCCTTAGGGACAGTGTTCCTAGGCTGATGGTAATGGAAGCACTTGTTTCTAAAGAATTCTCAACTCATTTTTTAAAAATTCAGACCTACTTGCCACTCACCCACCTCTCACCCAGTTTCATTCATTGGCTACGCCTGCCCTGCCATCTCCCTGTGTCCATCACACATCCACTTGTCCTTCCCTGTGTATCAGGTTGTGGGGGTGCGCTGTGACGTGTCACCCTCTGCCCTTCAGCAGGCTCTGAAAACCAAGGCACCCTACTGTCATGCACTCAGGATCACCCTGGGAAATTCCACCCTGGGTGGTACTGTCACTGAGCACCACGGAGAGCACCTGAAGTTCTCACCCACAGACCACCTTTATAGTGAGTCGGTTTTCCTTTTTTTTTGCCCACGATTCAAAGATTTGTTGTGTCAGGATTCATAATGAAACTGGACACTTTTTTTCTAACTTTGGAATTAAGGACATACATTTATTTGCCTTAGAATTTATTATTTCTAGCCTTTAGTGAAGAAATATCCTGAACACACAGGATTTTCTTGGCAACACAGTGACTGTTGTGAGTGTAAATTGAATGCCAGCCGTATTGTGGTCATTGACGTGAGAAATGGCCGGGGACGGAGGTGTGTCATAGACAGCCTTTTTGTTACCGTGACCCAAAGACCTGAAAAGCACAGTGTGGAGAAGGAAAAGTTCATGTGGGCCCAGTTTCAGGGGGTCAGTACATCCTCGGGCAACCCCACAGCTCCAGGCCTGAGGTGAGGCAGAACTTCCTGGCTGGGGGTGTGGTAGAGGAGGGCAGCTCAGGACAGGTAACTAGAGCAGGTAAGCAGGTAACAGGTAAGCAGAGCGAGACCTCCACTCACTAGGGACACACTATAAACCCCAAAGTCACAACCCAGGGACCCACCTCCTCCAGCCACATTCCACCTGCCTGCAATCCATCAGTAGATCAATCCACTGACAAGGTTACGCCTCTGGTAATCTACCAGTCTTACCCCTGAAATGCTTGCCTTGTCTCACCATGAGCTTCTGGGAGGCACTTCATATTTAAACCATGACTTTCTATCCTTGGCCCCCAAAAGCTCACACCCATCTCACAATGCAAAATACACTGGTCCATTTCCAGGGGTCCCCATGGTCTCAGCAGCTCTACCACTGCCCCAAGTCCAAGTCCAAGATCTCATCCAAGACTTCAGATGAATTCATGGATGTTGTCCCCTGTAGAGGTCAAAAGCAAGTCACATATACCCAATATGTAATGGCCCAGAGTAAACATTCCCATTCCACAAGGGAAAAACAGGGACGAGACCAAAGCAAGACTGAGACCCTGGGGGGCAAGCAAGTCCTGCAGCTCCGTGTCCAGCACCTGGGCACTTGGCAGGGTGATGGTCTCTCTGAGCTGCGGCCCCCACAGCCTCTCTGCTGCTTGTCCCGTATCTGCGGCTTTCCTCAGTGACGTCCTAGGTTACTGGCCCCTTTGGGATCTCCACTGGGGCTTCTGGCTTCCGTCTCACCTCTTCATGTATTGGTCTCTCAGGGGCGTCCCACAGGGACTCTGACCCTGCTGCGCTTTGCCAGGCCTCCAGGCTTTCCTTTGCCATCTTGGTGGGAGCCTTCACGACCCCCAAACTCCAGCATCCTTCATTCCTGCAGCACCAGCACGACGTGATGGATGCCAAGGTCTGCCGCCATCTTGAGCTATTAGGAGCTAAGCCTGCTGGGACCACGGATGCAGCATCCTCTGCAGGCCTGGGTGGCCGAGCATGGTAAAAACAAACCCCAAAACTTACTAGCACCCCCTCCCCCAAGCTGGATACCCCTTTGGTCTCTTCTCAAAAAAATGTCCTTTTACACCCTGGAGAGAGAGAGGTGTGGTCTTACCAATTCCTGAGACGCCCTCAAGCCAGCTTTCCTATGATTTCTTTAGTGGTTCTAACTTCTTTAACAGCCACACATTCCTTAGCCCCAGTTTCGCTCACACTTTTCTGCCCAGAAGGTTTTCAAATCTTTCTGCTCTGCTTTCTGCTCCTGGTTATCATGGTAAGCTTGGCTAAAATCCACCAGCAACATTCAGGCGCTGTCTGAATGCTGCACTACCTCTGAATTCCCTCCACAGACCAATCACTACATCCCCTTTAAATTCAGCCTCCCAGTCTCAGGACACGGGCAAGATGTAGATACCTTCTTTGCCAGAACGTGACATGAATGGCCTCCAGTCCAGCTTCGACCCCATCCTCTCCTGTGAAACCTCAGTGCCACTGCGTTCAGGTCTCCTGAACTCGCGGCAGTCACCCATCAAGTTCTGCTCACAACATTCGACAGCGTCGCTAAACTTTTCAAACCCCCTCCCCCCATGCCACACAAACCAGCTCCAAAAGCTTCTGAGCCCCATGGTCGCACCAGTCACAGCCACGTCCCACTCCTCAGTACCAATTTCTGTTAGCTCTTTCATTGCTGTGACAAAAACAACACAGAGGACAGGTTTATTTGGGCTCATGATTTCGGAAGTTCAGTCTATGACCACCTGACTCTGCAGCTCTGGGCCTAAGGTGAGGTGGGGCGTCATGGCAGAAAAAGGCAGTTCAGGACCTGAAAACCGGGAAGTAGAGGGCTCTGCTCAACAAGGACAAAACAGCAACCCCCAAGGCACACCCCAGTGACAACTTTCCTCCAGCCACACTCTACCTGCCTATGGTTATCACCCAGTTAACCCTTATTAGCAGAGTCACACAATCTCTTGTAATCTAATCATCTCACCTCTGATTGTCACATGTGGGTTTTGGGGGGACGCCTCATATCTAAACCACAAGATCTTTGTTACTCTCAGTCCTTCACTCTTGCTATGACCTGCCACTTTCTGTCGGTACCTATTTAGTGTGCAGAGACCCAGAGAACTGGCCACCTGAGTGATGGCCAGAAGGGGTGCACAGCGGGGTGCTGTGGTGTATGTCAGCTATAGGTGTGTGGAGGGGGCTGGAGGGCATTTGGGCAAAGACCTGGATGAAGAGATGGCGGTGGGAAACCTGGGAGAAGGAAGGCTGGCAGGAGGCGGGGTCTGAGCAGGAAGAGGGGAGGGTGGCCAGCTGAGTGGTTCTGGAAAGGTGAGGGATGCTCTGGGTCAGCTTCCTGTACTGCAACTGGGAAGCCACTGTACATATTGGGGCAGGGAGCCCCCTGAACATCTTTCCTCTCTGCTACATGACCTGGCACCCCATGGGCTGCCCAGGAGCACCCAACACTTCCCTTTGAATGGCACTTAGTTATGACTAACCTTACACAGGTGCCCCTCTGCATAGTGCATCTCTGCAGGGTGAGCTACATGTGGAATTGGTGGGCCAAAGGCATCTGGAATCTCTACGGGTTTGTACATTTACCTCCCCCCTAGCACAGGACCGCAGTGTTCCTCTAGAATCCCTCCAAAGTAATGCTATGAATCTTTTATTTTTTTGCTAATCTAATAAAAATCCCCTCACTGGAATCCTGTTTGTTCTCTTATTTCAGATACGAGAGTTAAATGTCTTCTCACGTGTGTAAGAGACACTGTATTCTCTTTTTGTGAGTGACTCCTAGGACCTCACATACACGGGAAAGGAGCTCTTTGTGGTCCCAGTTCAAATAAATCTCCCCAGTTCCTCCTCTCACGGGAAGTCTTGGCAGGCAGGAATGGGAGACAGTGTGCCCCTCTGAACGGGGACGCCAGGACTAGATCAAGAGAGCCAAGTCCCTTCTATTTCCAGTGTTTTGTCATCACACTTTTTATTTTAGAGCAGGCCTCATGAATGCCGGCCAGGCCCTTTAGCACTGAGACACATCCCCAGTCCTTGTAACTTTAAGGCAGGGCATTGTTGACTGGCGCAGGCTTGCCTGTGCCTGGCCTGTGCCTCCTGATCTGAGTCTGGGGATTACTAGCACAGGGTACTGAACACACACTCCATGGCTGGGTGCTTCCACGTCCCAAGCTTTTCACTTGGGCTGCTCCAAGGCAGCCGCTGGAGTGAAGCCCCTGGGAGGATTCCCACTCCTGGCACTGCGGCTGCTAGGCCTGTGACTTCACGAAGTCCTTATAAACCAAACAAAAAGCCAGCCCAGAATGCCAAACTGCTAAACTCAGAAATTAGGACAATCTGGCAACCCCAGACCTGATCTGGAGAAAACAAGACCCCCTCCAGGTCACCACCACCTTCCACCCTCGGAACCCACAGTACCTAGCAGCTGTAGGGAGCCGCCCCACGCTGGTGGCGTCCAAGCCTCCCGCTCCCGTCCTGCCCTTCCAGTCTGTCCTGAACACGGCCGGCCACCCACTCCTCCAGGTGCCCCGTCCATGCTGCCTGCTCTCCCAGCTCCTGGGTCCATGCTGTGCGTCACGCGTTCCCCCAGCCCTCTATCCACACCGCTCCCCCACACTCCCCCAACCCCTAAGCACGCTGCCCGCTCCACCGGGTCCCCGTCGATGCCGCCCACCACACGATCCCCGACTCCTAGTCCATGCCGACCCCCCTCCCCCCCGCCGTTCCCCAACACCTCGTCCTTGCACTGCCGCCCGCTCCTCAACATCCCGTCCACACCGCCCGCTCCCCGACACCCCCTGCCCGCTCACCTACACCCCGCTCACCTACACCCCATCGGCTCACCGCCGCCGGCTCCCCGACACCCCATCCACGCTGCCCGCTCCCCGACACCCAGTCCACCCGGTCCGCTCCGGCCCCTCGGTGCACCCTCGCCCGCTCCCCGACACCCCGTCCACTCACCGCCGCCCGCTCCCAGGGCATCCACACACCGGTGCCCGCTCCCTCACACCCCGTGTCCATGCAGCCGGCTCCCCGACACCCCGTCCGCTCCCCGGCCCTCTACGCACCTCGCCCGCTCCCAGACACCCTGTCCACTCACCGCCACCCGCTCCCGGACACCTCGTCTGCTCCCCGGCCCTCCACGCACCTGGCCCACTCCCAGACACTCCGTCCACTCACTGCCACCCGCTCCCCGACACCCCGTCTGCTCCCAGCCTTCCACGCACCTCGCCACCTCCCCGACAGGCCGTCCACTCCGCCCGCTCCCCGACACCCCTCCGCTCCCCGGACCCTCCACGCACCCTCGCCCGTTCCCCGACACCCCGTCCGCTCCCCGGCTCTCCACGCACCTCGCCCGCTCCCCGACACCCCGTCCACGCCGCCCGCACCGCCCCGCCCCGCCCGCGCCCGGCCGCGCACTACAACTCCCACGATGCCGCGCCGCCGCCCCCCGGCTTCCGGTGCTGCGCAGTTTCCGGAGCGGATCGCAACCCGGAGTCCGGATCCGATCCTGCTCTGCACATTCCAAAGGCAGGTAAAGCCCCGGGCCCGGCCCGCCGCCCACCCCGGCGCGCGCCCCCGGCCCGGCCCGCGCCGCCCGCCCGCCGCCGCCCTGCGCCCGCCCGCCCCGCCGCGCCCGCCCGCCCCGGTCCAGCCGCCATGCCGACTGTTCTTTGTTACATTCGCCGGCCGCGGGCGCCGTGGGCGATCGGAGTCAAAACCCGGCTGGATTTCCGGAGCCGCTCCGGGATCGCCCTGCGCGCCCGCCCGCCGCCGCCCGCCGGGTCCCGCCGCCGCGGGCGCTCCGGGCCGTCCGCGCCCGCCGCCCAGTACCGGGCCCGCGCCGCGCCCGCCGCCCACGGCCCGGCCCGCACCCTCCGCGCCGCCCGCCCGCCCGCGCCCACGCACGCGCCCCGCGCCCCCGGCCGCCCGCTCCCGCTGCGGGGCCGGCCCGGTGCCCACCGCCCTCCGCGCCGCCCTGGCGGGCCCGCTGCCCCCGCGCAGCCCAGTGTGGGCGCCAGGCCCCGGCCACGCAAAACGGCCCCCGCCGGCCCAGCGCGGGGTTTCCGCGCCCTCCGCCCCGCGTGGCCTCCCTGACGTCGCTTCCCGCGTCCTCGGGAGAGGACGGAGAGGCCCCGGGCCCCAGCCCCTAGTGGGAGTAGAAAAGCGGAGGGCTGGCGGTGACCTCCCCAGGGCCCCTTGACCTTACTTGGGTGAACCCTTTGGTGCCAGAGGGAAGGGCGTGAAAGCGGCGACAGGTGCCCAGGGAAGAAGTGGACAGGTGGGGCGAGGGCCACGTGCGGCCTCCTGTGTTTTTGAGCACACAGACCTGATCACTACTCCCTGGAGGCCAGTGCCATGCACCAAGCCTGGGTGTAGCCCATGAGAGCTATTTTCACACATGCTCAGAAATTGCCACCCCTCTCCCCCGCCAAAGGTGGTTTAAAATGGCAGGAACCAGTGTGCCATCCAGAAGCAGGAGGACCAGTGCCTCCACTAGTGGTCCACCAGTGCCAGCATTTGCAGAAGCCACACCTAATGCCGAGTGTGGGGACCCTACTGGGGCCTGAGGCATTTTGAGGGTGAAGAGTGTGGGAGCACCTGGCTGCACAGACCTCCTGAGGGCACAGGACAGTTCTCCCCAGGTAGTGCTGGGGTGAACACTGGCCTGAGTGACACACACGTACACACCAAGCCTGGCCTTTTCCACCTCATTTTTATAGCTCCTCTCCACTTCCCTGGGTTTCCTTGAAATCACAGCCTTACAGTGAATCCTTAAGAAATAGGACTGTTAGTCTGGATTTGAAAAGGGAAAAATACAAAATTTTCTCATTTCTTATATCTATGATTACTACTTTTGCAGCAAAGTTACCAAGAAAGAACATATAAATATGTTTAGTTTTGAAGACAGATGCAACAGTTATTTCTCCAGAAGACAAACTTTAGAAAGTAACCATAGTTGCAAGGCTAATAGCTTATCTTAGAATAATTATATTTGAAAAGGAACTCTGTGCGCTGAGGATGTAGGTCTGATATTTTTTTCATTGTTATTGATGCAGAAGGCCTCGAAAGAAAAATCATACTTTACAGACTTGAGGGAGATTTGGAACAGCTTCTGTGATTGTGCGCAGTGACTTAAGTGCTTCCCAGGCTCAGTTTCTCGTTTGCAAAGCATGGCTCACTCTGGCTGGCTCACCTGATGTTCAGGTGCACAGATCAGGTGATTTGGCCAACTGTTCACTCGGTACATCTCTACAGAAGGACACTTTCATGTGCCCAGCACTGAGTAAGAGAAAGCCTGGGGGACCCCAGTTCAGGCAGGTAGGGGAGGCAGTGTAGACAAGAAGCAATAGGAATCCTGGGTAAGACAGTGGTGAGGGCATGAAGGAGAAAGGACAGGGGTGGGGCTGCCAGGCAGGCAGGATGGTGCACCCAGGGAGCTGGGCCGGAAAGGTCACCTGAGGAGGGGCGTTTGAACGGAGACCAGTGCTATGAGGCAGCCTCTTGGAGAACAGAAGGAATTCATCCCAGACACGTGCCTGACAATTGCAGAGGCCTTGGGATGGGAATGAGCTTTGGGCCTCAAGGATGGAGAGGCCAGTGTGGTGAAGAGGAGGGGAGGCAGCAGGACCGCATTTTTATTCTGAGCACCACAGGTTCCCCTGGGGGCTTGGAGCAGGGCTGGAGCAGGGTCTGTGTTCTTAGATGACCCTATGGCTGCTGAGTGGGTGTGACAGGAATCCAGGCCCAACAGGACTTCATTCGAACAGGTGTCCACAGAGGGGAGCCAGGTGGGGACTGAGCTGTCCATGGGTGGGGCAGGCCCTGCCCTGGTGAGATGGATACAGTGGGCCATGGCACAGCAGCTCACTGAGGTGCAGAGTACTGCTGGGCCCTCGGGTGGGTGGTAAGGGGACCGCAGGGCCCCAGAAGCCAGGCCACCTTCAGCCGTTCCTGTGGGTGGAACCCCAGTTCAGGCAGGTAGGGGACGCAGTGTAGACAAGAAGCAATAGGAATCCTGGGTAAGACAGTGGTGAGGGCTTCCAGGTGGGCAGGGATGATGCACAGGGCTGGGTGCCATGGGCCTGTCCTCCAGGGACTCCTACTGAGGAAGGACCCCTCCTGTTACAGAGCAGGAGACTCATGGTGAGGGCAGGGGCATGGGCCCTTGGTCCAGCTATGTGGCGGGGACACACCCTCAGTGACTTGCAGGGTCCTGCAGGCTGACTGCAGCTATGTGCTTGGCACTGTTGGGGGCAGCCCAAGGCCCGTGTGCAGACCTTCCACTCCGTCTCACCTGTTCCCAGGCCACAGGTGCTCGTGTGCTGGGGAGGAGGGCTGCAGAGGGGAACGTTTGTCCACCCGGGACTGGTGGGAAGAACACCCGTCCACCTGCTTGAGCACAGCTTGCTGTGAGGTCGTGATGTTTGTTTGGTGCTGCGGGCAACACAGCAACGGCCGGAAGCAGCCAGCCAGCCTGCGGTCCTGCAGAATCAAGGCCAGTGTCCTGACACACTGTGTGTCGCAGAAAGTTGCAGTGAGGCATCAGTAGAGGAGACTCAAGCACAGCGTGTGGCACTGGGCTTGAGTTCTGCAGTGGCGGAAGCAGGAATGGATGGAGCAGAAGTGTGGTCAGCTTCCTGTGGCCACAGAAGGGTTTGTTCACATGTGCTGTAGATAGCAGGCCATCCCAGCGTAGGTGCAGATATCAGTAGATTTACAAGAGTGACAATGGTTTTATTTTAGAAAGTCAAGTTATGTCCCTTGTAGCTCCCGAAACTTGGTGTGAACAGGGCAAGCTGTCAGCTGAATGCAGGAAAGAGCAAGACCCTGGTGGAGAGAGGTGAAGAGATTCCCACACAACGTAGCAGGCATCAGGCTGCCACAGAGAGGGCCTGGGAAGGAGCAAGGGCTGTGCCAGGCACTGGCTTTGTTCAGAACCAGAGGGAGGGAGGACCAAGGAGCCGGCCTGGGTCATCCCACTGTGGAGGCTTGGGATGCTAGATGGAGGGGCGGCCAGTAAAGGGGCCAAGGAAGGAGCGTCCAGCCAGAGGGAAAGTGACCAGGAGACTGTAGCTCAAGAAAGATGTCCAGGGGGACCGGGGCCTCCCTGCCGGGAGTCACTGGAGGAGGGACCGACAGGGGCAGGGGTCTGGTGGAGCCAGAGGCAGCCCGCTCACATGCCAAAGGAGGGATGAAGTGGGCCAGTCCTCTAGGAGGACTTCAGCAGTAGAAGGGACAGAGAAACGGAGATTCGCGTGGGGAAGGGAGCTGCAGGCACACAGTGTGTGCTAGTGCTGGGCTCTGAGTGTCTTGGGTGCTGTAGGGAGAGGTGTGGTGTGTCGTGTGGCAGTCGTAGCCAAGAGGGCTTTGGGCAGGAGGGGCATTTGGGTTGGGCTTTAAGAACTGAATAGGAGTTTGACAGATGGAGGGCAGTTTCTGCCTTAGCCTGTTTTCTGCTGCTATCCCAGAATACAACCGACTAAGTAAATTATAAAGAAAAGAAATTAAACCTTAGAGCTCTAGAGGCTGGAAGCTCAAGATCACGGTGCTGGCGTCCGCTGAGGCCTCCATGAGGCCTCCTCCGTCCATGTGAAGATGGTAGGGTGCACACCTTTCTCTCCCTCTTGCATGGTGAGAGTGTGTGAGAGAGAACCTGCTTTTGCAGTCTGTCAGGCGTTGCATCCTGGGTGTCCCAGATCTGTGGGGTGGATGAGCTCTGGTGGCCCTCGGCTTCCCGTTGCCACAAACCCGAGTGGAGGTGGGATTCTCAGAGGCCCTGCTCCTCTCTGCCTGGTGTGCGCTGTCTGTCCTCCCTCTGCTTGGCCTGTTGGCAGTGCAGCAGTCTGGGCTTCAGGTCACATGTCACTTTGCCCAAGCATTGGAAACCTCCACCTCGGCCGAGTGACACGGCTCAGGTGCAACAGCGCTGTCAGCCACTGACTTGCCCAGCGGGACCATTTGGGTTCTCGCTCCCACCACTCTGGGGAGGAAGGACACCTGCCCCAGGGCCCTGCCTTTGAGAAGGGTGTGCACAGGTATTGTAACTCAGGTCTTTGCTCTTTGTAAGTGTAAATGTGTGAATTCGTGATTTTGTGGGTTTAGTGGACTCATTAGTTATGCTGCTAGTGCCTGTAGCGTGAGCAAAACCTGCTACTCCAGCACTGTTGGGCAGCAAGCCTGCCGCAGCCCCACCGACCAGGCTGCTCAATGCAGACCTGGCGGGTTGGGTGCTGACCCAGGTGAGGGTCCACTCTGCCTCTGTCCATGTGGAGATGGTAGGGCGCACGCCTTTCTCTCCTCTTGGCCCAGAAATTCCTCTTAAAGAACCAGAAGTGAAAATGAGAGCGCAGACGTCCTTTTGGGCGAAGCCAAGAGGTTCAGAAAGAGAACAGAGAAGAAATTCTAGAAGAAAAAGTGACAGAAACCTCAGGGCTCGGGACACAGTGTCAGGCGGAGAGGGCTGCCCCCAGGCTGCCCAGTGTGACGCTGAGGCCGACCTTCCAGGGTACTGTGGTGGAGTGGCACCTGGGGCCTCTGCCAGCCGCAAAGAGATCAGACTGGTGGCTGTGGGGACATCCAGAAGACAGACCTCCAGGTCCCTGTCAGCCAGGGAAGCTTCAGGGAGAATGTCCCCAGATCCAGGGAGTGGACCCAGGAAAGGAGATAGTGGGCAGGAACAGGCCCACAGCTAGGAAGCTGCGGAGGATGTGGGAGGGCGGCCCTGCTGCCCCTGCTCCACAGCATCTGCAGGGCCTCTGCACATAGGCACAGCGTCCAGACCCACCCAGGCCCGCAGGAGACAGCTGAGCACACCCAGTACTGCGGCTTCCCTGTGCAGCAGAGCGTCATCACACACGCACACAAGGCAGCAAGCAGAACTAGGCACCAGAACCAAGCCAGCCCGAAACAAGCAGCGGACTTCAGAGGCGGGCTGGAGACGTATGGCACACGTGTTGGTGCCCCAGAGGTTTTCAGAGTCATGCGTCCCACACTCTGACTTACCCTGACCTGGGGGGATGCCAGGTGAGCATGCGAGCTCGTGTGTCCCGTGAACAAACGCTGGCTAAGGGGCAGCAGCAGAGGCCACAGGACAGCCAGAGAGCAGGCTGGAGATCTGCCTGTGGGTCTGGGGGCGGGACAGGGATTGACATACTGGGATGACAGGGGACCAAGCATCCCCAGCCCCATTCAGTTGAGTGTCAAGTCACCAAGAACCATAGGGGAATGGACGCCTGAGGAGCAGTCTCGTCAAACTGGGGTCTGGCTGGTCACCATCTCCCAACGCTGTGAGGTCCTGACGTCGTTATTGCCCCAGGAGCCTCCAGTTCCCCTCGGGGGCCACCTGCCTGCAGGACTCACTCTTCCTCTTGACCATATGGTAGCTGCCGTTCCCTGTCCTCAGTCTTGAAGGGGGACAAGGTCAGTTAGGTCATCACTTAGGGTCGGTCCACCTGCAATGCCAGGTTTTAGACAGACCTCCGTAGTGGTGACCGCGTCTGTGTGCAGAGCTGAGCGGGCTCCGCCCCGCAGTTTGATGTGGGAGGACAGATACCAAAGGAAGGCACCTTGGGCTGGGCGTTGGGTGTCTGCAGGCCCAGCGAGGAGTCCACACCTTGAGCAGATGCAGTGCTCAGTCCCTGACTGCGGCAGAGGCCCACTGTCTGGTGCCCGCTGTAGTCTAGGACATGTGCAACAGGACTCTAGAGTGCCCACTCTGCTCTCCTGGGCCACTATGGTGACAGGGCCAGGTGGGGAAGCAGAGGCCAAGGAAGTGGTGTGTGGCGACGTCTGTAGGCAGAGCAGCGCCCGACCTGCGGCCTGGGAACCTGTACCAGGCCTGCCGCGCCCCCGGCAGCTGGGTCTGCCCTCCTCTGAAGCTGCCGAGAAGGCCGGGGAAGAAAGGGTGAACCCCGGCGGAGAGCAGCGCAGGGCCGGGCGGCCCAGAAGCGAACCCATGAGGTGTGGGGAGCCCCTTCCTTTGGCGAGAAGAGGGCACTGTGTGCCGGGGAATGAGGTCAGGAAGAGGGAAGCTACAGAATGGTCCAGGCCAGGATCATGAGTTCCAGCTTTGTTGGGGGCGTAGCCAGGGAGCCAGCTGGATTTTGCCCTGTGCCCGCAGTGTTGAAAGTGTGCTGTCTACACCTGGACTGCCACAGTGCTTAGGTCGACCCAGGTGTGGCAGCGCTGGAGGAGGAGGGAGTATGGGGAGGAGGAGGAGGCGGAGGACACTTGTGGCACTGATGGCCTAGAGTTTAAGCAGGGCCCAGGCACGCAGAGAGTCCAGTTAGCCTCTCGTGGTACAGAGGAGGAGACAGGCTGAGGGGGGCCATGACCAGCTCAGGTGCTTCACTTCTAGCACGTGGCGGTAGCAGGTGTGCCTGGGCTCTGGCCGCCAGTCCCTTGCAGCAGGACCCCAGAGCCCAGCTGTGGACTGTGGCTCCTCGCTTGCCAGTCAGTGTGCCTGGGAAGTGCCCTCTGCCCAGGTATGTTCAGGGGCTGTCGTCCTGAGCAGAGTCTCTCAGATCTTGACCTTGGCCTGCAGCTATGCAGCACCCTCGGGACTGGGGTCTGCAGTGGCCTCTCAGAATGGCCGCAGAAGTCCTCTCTGCTTACCTGCTGACCTATCTCCTCTTTCAGAACTGTGTTGTGCATGTTTTTGAAGATGGTTTGCTTGCTTCTTCCCTTAGTGATCCCTCCCTTCGTCTCTAGGCCTGTCACCACTGTGGCTGCCACGGAAGCTCCGGTGTGAGTGGTCACACAAGACATTTGCTTGAGGTCCACTCTTCCTGCCACAGCAAGGGAGGCCCTGGTGTCCTGGCCTGTCCTGGGGCAGCGCACTTTAGACCTGGGCTGTGGGGGTCTCCCCTGGGGCCGTGGGAGCCCTTGCTGGCCCCACGGAGTCCCATCGAAGTTCTGGATGGGGTCAGGGTTTACATTTCCAGGAAATTCCAGGCCACACTGGTCCTGCTGGCTCCTGGTTCGGGGTCCACACTGAGCACCGCTGGGGAGGCAGGACTGGTGGTCAGAGGACAGATGCTCATGCTTTCTGTCTGTTTTCCTCCCTTTTGTGTGCACCAGAGCATCCTGTGACCTCACTGTGGGGGTCCTGTGGGCCAGATGCGGGACTGGACTCCCCCTTCTCCATCGGCACGTGCGGGGCAGGGGAGGGTGCCATTTTCCTGAAGGCAGATGTGCTGTCCCTGCCGCTGCCCGGGGAGGCAGTGGTCTCTGTCTTGGGCTGCGAAGAGCTGTTCAGAAAGGCCACCCTTTGGGGACCAGGTTACTGAGAGTGTTGTCCCCAAAGCTGTTGGATGAGCGCCACGTGAGAAGCACCCGCCCCCCTGCTGTGTCTTGGAACTTCTCCTCCAGCCCCTCAGCCAGGTGTCCTCTCCCTGCAGCTCTGCGGGCACATAGAGGGCGGGGCTGCCTGAGGTGCAGGTCAGAGGCAGCTGCTGCCCCAGAAAGAGGCGGCCAGCCGGCCTCGGTGGACTCTGCGAGAACGAGTCCCTGCTCTCTCTGCTCCAGTTCTCACATCATCAGGCTCTGTGCCCTGCTGGGGTCTGACTGCAGTCCCGGGTGGCCTCCCGAGACCTGGTGTTCCCGTTACAGAAGCTCCCGACCCAGGCAGAGCGGATGGGAGGGGAGGGTTCCTGTGGCAGGTGTGTGGGTCCTCAGGCCCAGTGCCACAGGAGCCGCCGTCAGAGCAGCCCCCAGCCCACCCCGCGCATCTGCCTCCTTGTCTGTCACGGTTTGGATCTTAATGTCCCCTAAAACCTGTGTGTTAAAGGCGTGGTTCCAGCCAGTGGTGCTCATGCTTCACAGCTCTCTGTCGGTGTGCACATGCTCAGGGGGCCCGTGCAGTGAGGGGAGGGTACGCCGTGGCTGTCCCTGGCTTCTTACAGGAGACCCGGCAGCCCACCTCCTCAGCCTCATGTCCGTGTAGCTGATCCCTCTCATCATGGAGTGCTCTGCTCTGCTCCGTCCATGACCACACGTGTGCTCAGTGAACCCAAATGTGCGTCTGGGCTTCCTGTTGCCTGCTTTTCAATCTCCCAGCTGCTGGGGCCGGTGGGTGGAAGGAGAGTGGGGTCAGCATGGGGAACCAGCATGCACACTTTCCTGATAAGAGGCCCAGCAGAGGACCCAGAGGGTAGGTGGGAGGGGTGCAAGGCCATGGGGGGGCCTGCACCCCGCAGCCCAGCATGGAGGTGGTTTTAAGGTGGCCCCCAAAGGATAGGTGGGAAACAGAAGGGGCCAGATTTGACCAAGGTCTGCGTGGAGCAGGGGAGCCTCCGCGATGTCATGTGTAGGGAGTTTATGGGACCCGAGGCACAAGGAGAGACAGGGAAACCAGCTGCATTAGACATGACTGCCCCTGGGAAGGAGGACGGAGGAGGGGCAGTGTGAAAGCTGGGAGCTGGTGTCTGTGTCACCAGTGGACACAGGCCTAAGGTGACGAGGTGGAGTCTGAGTCACGAGGACTCCTAGTCTCAGGCCCTTCCCATCCTCTGGGTCCATTAAGAACAGTGATATTTTAGTGAGGAAGTGTCCCAGAGACCTCCCCTGAGCGGTGCTGCCCGCTGTTCCTTGCAGCACACAGACGTCCCTGCATGGGTCAGGGGAGGCCTGGCTGGGCTCTGTGTTTAAAAACGCTCTTCTGGCTGGGCACGGTGGCACAGGCCTATAATCCCAGTGGCTTTGGAGGTGAGACAGGAGGGTTGCGAGTTCGAAGCCAGCCTCAGGAACTCAGTAAGCTGCTAAGCAGCACAGTGAGACCCTGTCTCTAAATAAAGTACAAAATAGGGCTGGGATGGGGCTCAGTGGTCCAGTGCCCCTGGGTTCAATCCATGAAACCAAAAAAATCCAAAACCAAAAACGCTGGGTGGGGGAGCACATCAGTAATTGGTTCTCTTGTGTCCTGACAGGTGTGGAGATGGCCGAAGATGGCAGCGAAGAGATCATGTTCATCTGTAAGTGACTCGCAGACCCATCTGGGCCAGGAACACAGAGGGCTGGACACTTGCTATCTGGGCAAAACCACTTCCATTAAAAACAAAAACACAGAAGTTTTTTCCTTTTAAACTGCTTGGAGGACGTGGCTCGATGCACAGCAGTGCCCTGCCCGGGTCGGGTGTCCAGGGTCATCGTCCTCAGGACTCCTGCAGGGTCGAGTTGCAGAAACAGAGTCCGGGGTTTAGAGACAGGGGCGCATGTTGGGTTGACAGGCAGGCTGGTGCTTGCCTGGCCTCCCACCATCCTCAGGACTTTCTGGCACCCTGCCCTTGGGAGGGTCCTGGTCTTGGCCTCCACGGAGGTGATGTGGGACTGGGATGCAGAGCTGGAGCTCTTCTGGGGAGGGGCGTGTCTGTGTAGGCTCTGTTTGGGGATTACAAAGGGGAGCCGTGCTCTGCAGGGTCCCTGCGTCCTGGGCTTGTGGCTTCAGATGTCTCCCTCCCTGTGCACTGTGCCCTCCGACACTCCGTGTCTGTTTGCAGGGTGTGAAGACTGTAGCCAGTACCATGACTCCGAGTGTCCTGAGCTGGGCCCGGTGGTCATGGTCAAGGACTCCTTCGTGCTGAGCAGGGCAAGGTGAGTGATGGCCTTAAGTTGCCTCATAGCCCTGTCTGTGGCGGGTCCTCTGTGGGGCGGGTGTCTATAGACAGGAGTGGGGAGCCAGGGGAGTGAGTCCTGTGCAGTGTGAGCAGGGTGCTGGGCGAGCGCAGGAGATAGAGTGGGAGGTTCTGGGGGCCGGGCCACCTCCGGGCAGGCTGCATTTTTTACGCCCCGAGCAGCAGTGGCCAAGCTGTGGGTCTGCTTCTGGGATTTCCCCTGGGTTCTGGATCTAGACCTGCCCATTGACAGGTGCAAACCACAGGCAAGGTGGCTGGGTGGCGGCCTGGGCAGGGAGGCCAGGCCACGGCAGCCCCTGAAAAAGCACCTGCAGGTGTGTGGAGGTGTCTGTGGCCACGGCTGCTCCCCATCCCTCACTATGCAGGCTGTGCCCCTGGGGCCAGAGCCAGGGAGGCCAAGCCAGGTCTGCCACGTGTAGCCCTGTGAACTTGGGCATGGTGTGTTCCTTCCCAAGACTTGGTCATCTGTGAAATGTAGAGAAGGTATGGCTAGGCTGTGGGCTGTGGTCTCACCTGCGATGGTGCCCGGCTCAGGTGAGGCTGAAACAATGGCTGTTGGCACCTCAGTGCAGTTTCTGGAGCCCCCAGCTGCCCCACCCCAGCCCACTTATTTGTTTGCTTCAGAGAGACTTAGTGTATTCAAAACAAAGAGGTGAATATTTTTTGTCCAAAGCAGAGAGCTGATCAACTCTCCTCTTCCCCAAAGCCTCAGGGCATTGCCGGTTGTCCAGGAGCATCCAGGGGGACATTGGCCACACAGTCAGAGCCCCGGAGCTGGGCTCCTCACACCAGCCCAGCCCCCGCTTGCCCCCACGGGATCTGTGCTTCATTCACACCCTGTCTCCACTTGTGCTTCTGGCCACATCTTGGTCCAACCCTTGTCCCATGCCAAAGCCCCAGTTCATGTGGTCTTCTCCTCCAGCCCTGCCCTTGACCTTCTCGGTTAATTGAAAAGGCCACTTCAGTGCTCAGGAAGAGTACTGTTCTGTGGTGTGCATGTACCGATGCGTAGCAACAGATCCCGCCACCTCGTACAGCTGTGATGCACCAGTAAAAAACATGGTGGGAGAAAGGCCACGTCTTCAGTGAGACGGCGGCCCGACCTCTTGGTACCCTATTCTGGTCCTTGGCGTGCCCGACCCCTTTAAGTTCTTCCTCCCGCCCTTGAAGGCAACAACCCATCTTAATTGGGCTCCCTGTCTTTTGTGGGATTCTTAACCATGTCCTTTGGTGAACATCGTGGGCACAAGCCAATCTGCCTGGCCTGGAGGTGGCCTCTGGGTGACCAGGCCTGGGGGTCATTAATCATCTGGCCGCAGTGCTGTGGAGCAGCTGAGGAGAGCTCTCCTGCTGCCGTTGGAGGGTCACCTCAGCACCTGGTGGTGGTCAGGGAGGAGCTCCCAGGCCTGAGCTTGCTGCTGCCCGGGGGCAGGCAGGCAGAGCCTCCCAGGAGTCATGTCCTCTCCCTCCCAGGTCCTCCCTGCCTTCCAACCTGGAGATCCGGCGTCTGGAAGATGGGGCGGAAGGTGTGTTCGCTGTCACGCAGCTGGTCAAGCGGACGCAGTTTGGCCCCTTCGAGTCCAGGAGGGTGGCCAAGTGGGAGAAGGAATCCGCGTTTCCCCTGAAGGTGAAGCTGCTGCAGGTTTCGGGACTGAGGGCTGGTGACCGTTCCTGAGGGCACGGCCAGCGAGGGCTGCTGAGTCCAGTGATTCCAGACCTTGGAAACAGCCGGGGGATGTTGTATGGATTTGCAGGAAAAGCTCAGGCGAGGGGCGGGGTCTCCCTCAGTGAGGGACCATGGTCAACTAGAACATAGGGGCCCTGCCCCATGGGATTGCCTGGAACCACAGAGTACGTGGGTTCCCCTGCCCGGCCTGCGTCCGCTCACCAGGCTGTGGGCTGTTTCAGACCTGGGCCCTGAGCAGGAGGTCCCCTCGGGTCCCGGGTAGAACTCGGTATCCTGTAGACACAGGGGCCGCCCACTGTGTCTCCTGCTTCCTTTGCCTATGGTCGCCCATCCACCCCTTCCACGCGGTCTCCCTTTGACTGCACACCTAGGCCCCTGCACGGGTCCTGTGGAGCCCCTAGGCCTGGGGCGCGATGCACCAGGCGGGCCCCTGAGACTCCGCTCCTGGCCGCACCCCAGGTGTTCCAGCAGGACGGCCACCCCGTGTGCTTCGACACCTCCAACGAGGATGACTGCAACTGGATGATGCTGGTGCGGCCGGCAGTGGAGCCCGGGCACCAGAACCTGACGGCCTTCCAGCACGGCAGTGACGTGTACTTCACTACCTCGCGGGACATCCCTGCTGGCGCTGAGTTGCGCGTGTGGTATGCGGCCTTCTACGCCAAGAAGATGGACAAGCCCATGCTGAAGCAGGCCTGCTCCAGTGTCCACGGTGGGTCCTGAGACCGTCTCCCAGCTCCTATGGGCGGGGCGGGCCAGGTGGGTGGGGAGACAGAGGGCAGCACACACAGCGAGGCCTGCTCAGTGGGTCTGTGGTCCTGCTTGTCAAGCTCAGGTGACAGGCAAGGGAAAGCTTCCACTCTTTGGGATTCTTGCTGGTGAGTAGTGCCACCTCGGCCCCTCCAGGTAAATTGGGGCTCTTGGATAGGATAGGGGACCATGACCATGCGCTTGGCCTCCCATGGTGACTTGTCCCCCCAGTGCTGTGTGGGGAATTTATCCCTGAGGTCAGAGTGGTTCAGGAATGGGCCCAAGGTCAGTGTAATAGGAAAGGAACCTCCACCGGAACCCCAAATCCAGCTGCAGTCTTGCTGCTCTGCCCCAAGTAGCAGCCTGCACCCTGCCTCGGGGACTGTGTGTATGCATATGCACATGTGTGTAGGTGTGAGTGCCATGCCTAGGCATGTGTCTTAGTGTGGGTGCATCTTAGGTGTGCGTGGTACATAGGCATGTGCACATCTGTGCAGGGGTGCCTAGGCATGAGCGTGTCTTCCTGTGTGTAGGTGCCTAGGTGTGTGCATCTTAGGTGTACAGGGGTGCTTAGGCGTGTGTCTGTGTGTTGGTGCATACACAAGCATGTTTTGGTATTGTGCGTAGGTGCATAGGTACACAGGTGTGTGTACAAGTTTGTATGTGCAAGGAAAGACTCGGCAGGTGCCATGCAAGTAACCTGTCTGCCCCGTGTGTCTGCTGGAGAAGCAGATCCACGGTTTTGGTGCTGGTCAGGTCTGGCACATCTCCACCCCAGAAGCAGGGTGGGTGGGATTCCAGGTTGTCCTCTCCACATTGTGGGCATGGGACCTCGTCACGTAACTTTAAGAGACTTTGTGAGATTATAGGTATTGGACATTCTGACCTGCAAAGCAGTGGTCTCCTGCGGCTCTCAGGACCCCTGCCCAGGGAGCTCAGGGTACCTGTTGTCATCGTGAGGAGTGGCTGCCCCCAGGAGTGGACGCCAACTCTCCTTCTTACTCTAAAGTGAAGGGAGTCTCACTTGAGAATGGTCTTTCTTAGCACAGTCATGGCGTGACATAAGCAGCCACATGGGACAGTCTTGTGTCCTGCTTGCTGGGGACTGCCGTGTGTCCTGCTGGCTGGGGACGGCCGTGTGTCCTGCTGGCTGGCGTGGCAAAGGTTTCGTGGACTGTGGCCTGGCACACGGGGAGCTGGGCGGAAGGGCACCCACTGCTCACTTTCTTCCTGAGGCCTCATAAGGGTGCGCCCAGTCCCACCGACTGGCAGACCCTGCAGAGGGTGGCTGTGACTCCGCCTCTGCTCTCTGGTTCCTCACCTGTGAAACGGGGTCTGTGTGCACAAAGCTGAGATTTGAGACTGCAGCCTGGGCTGCTGCTGCTGGCAAGTCACTGTCATAGTCACCCGCCAGGGTCTGTTCTCCCAGCTGGGGCTCTGTGGACCCTGGCCGCTCACCTCTGCTCCTCTGTCTCAGCTGCAGGCACCCCTGAGCACAGCGGCCCCGTGGAGTCGGAGCGCAGCCCGTGGGCTTGCAAGGTGTGCTCCAGCGCCTTCCTCGAGCTGCAGCTTCTCAACGGTAAGGGCAGCCGCTGGCGGGTGGGGGACAGCCGCCAGTGGCGGGTAGGGGGCATGTGCACACTACCTCTTCCCTGTGGCTCCCGGCCTGTCCCAGCTCTGTCCTGTCCGCCCGTGTTCCCTCCTCAGGGCAGGTCAGCCCCCCACTGTCATGGCCACACAGCCGCCTGCTGAGGGGCTTGAGGTGGGCGTGGGTCCCCCTGCTGTCCCTGCTCTGCTGCTTCCTCGCAGGGTGCTTGTCTGCTCAGGCTGCCTTACCCGTCTAGTGGCCGGCCGGGGACAGGATGGATTAGAGCCCTGTCCACAGGATGGCTGTGCTTGCGCAGGTATCTTCACTCTTCTGCGCGGGGAGGACTTTTCCCCTTGCCTCCCGGGCACTCTCAGGACCTTGTACTCTCTGTGGGATGTGGCCCAGGCGGCTGCTGGACTGGGGGTGCAGGATGACCCCTGCTCCATCACCTGCGGTTGGGACGTGCAGGAACCTGTGAGGGGCTTCCTTCCAGACCGGAAGGGGCCACTCTTTAGTGGCCATCTCTTAGAGACAGATGCTACTGGCTTTGGTGCTCTGGTCCTGTGTCCTGGGATGACCTTCTAACCATAGCCAGGGTGTATCGCACACTCGGCTTAGTGAGAAGCCTCTGTGTTTGTTGCAAGGTGGGAGCAGCAACTGCTTCTGAGCTTTCTAGGAATGCCATCTGAGATGGACAAGGTCCAGCCGCAGGGACTCTAGCAAGCAGGGCCAGCGCACCTGAGTGGAATGTGGTCATTCAGTTCACGAGCACTTCTTGTTTTATGCCTCCACTTTGGCGGTAGAGTTCTACCAGCACGCATTGACTGAGGTCTCCAACAGTCTCTGTGTGGCTCAGCACCCATTTGAGATGAGCATACTGAGGCCAGAGTGGACAATGACCTGCCGGGTCGTGCGTCAGCCCAGCCTGCCCCTGGCCCCTGCTGACCTCAGCCTACCCTACAGAACCCCCCACAGGATCACAGGCTTTCCTTTGTGCTATAGCCTCTCTTGGGGTGTCCTGTGGACAACCTGATGGCCCAGGAGCTGAGGGTGGAGGGCCCTGTGTGTCACCGTGGACTGGCACTGAGGACAGGTCCAAGCCTGTGGTGAGCCAGTCTGCAGAGGATGGACCATGCGTTTGCACCAGCAGTGCTGCCTTCTTGTCACAGGGAACACGAGGACTCCACGGTGCCACATGGCACATGGCCACACGGTGCCGAAGCTGCCCTCCACGGGGCAGTGTCTGGGAGGCCCACCTGTCTGACATGAGGAGGCTCAGTTTTTCAGCTTTAGGGTCCTGGAGGTTGGTTAACTTCCAAACCAACCTTGAACTTGAACTTCTGAGTTTCTCCTTCGCTGAACTTGGAGGAAGTGTGACTTCAGGCAGTTGGCTTGTGCGCTGCAGGCCACCGTGCAGAGGGCCGGGACCCAGAGGCAGTTGTTAACTGGGGAAGTAGATGCTCTCGTCCTTTCCCCTGAGGGCCAGCTGTCATGGGTGCCACGGAGCCTGCTCATGCCTCAGAGTCCACCGAGGCCCTGGCTGGGGGGGAGCATCAGTGGGTGCACTAACTGAGTGCCCTCTGGAATCCTGCGGAAATGACGGGTCCATACAGAGTGGGGAGCGTGAGGCAGCAGGCCAGCCTGGAAGCTAGCTGTGGGACTGTGACGATTACCAAGCCAGCAGGAGCCACTGACACCGGCCAGGACCCAGGAAGCACATCCACTCCTGCCACAGCTCCAGAAGTGTGGGCAGCTGGGAGTGCCACGTGCCTGGAGGAGAGGACAGGGCAGTTGCTGGGAGTCTGCCTGGCGTGCTCAGGCCCTGGCTCGCTGCCCTATACCTCAGCTGCATCACTGCCCTGTCGGCCCAGCAGAAGGCCAAGGGTCCCCCTTCAGGAGGGGCCAGCACAGAGGAACAAAGACTGGGGACGCCAGGAGCGCAGCTGAGCCCCGGGGACTCGGCAGGTCTCAGTCCTGAAATGTGAGACCCTTTGCCTTCTCCCTCATGTCTTTCTCCAAAATAGAATCCTTCTCCCACAACAGGGGCGGCCAGGGTTCATTTCAGGGAGGGAATCCCTAGGGAGAAACTGGCCAGTCCGAAAGAAGAGATGGCGGTCCCCCCCAACATGGCCACTCACCCAACCATCCTGCAGGGAAGCCCAGCCACGCCCCCATGCACCATCTGGAACGTGAGTGTTGTGGACATTGAAGAAAGTCCAGTGCAAGAGAAGACCCCCCAACCACCTTTGAGATGGCTTGTTCTGAGGAAACTGAAAACCCAGCCAAGCCCAGAGCCCCCAGAGGTAGCAGTCGGTGAGTGGCAGACACTGCACCTGGAAGCCAGGGCAGCATGCTGTCTCAGACTTCAGGACAGCAGGTGACAGGAGAGAACAGCTGTGGTGCAGAGGAGGCTTGATGGCCAGTGCTGGACAGCATGGGGAGTCTTCCAGGAGGAAGGGCATGAAGACAGCACGCCTGAGAGGAGGTGAGAAGGCTGGAGGACCCTGAGCCGCCCTGCATGGCCAGGGGCCGTCAGGGGAAGGGGAGCGCAGAGGACATGCCCAGAGCCTGAGGACTGGGTTCCACGCTGGAGGGGCCAGCGGCACCTGATGAATGAAAACTTGAGATGAGAAGAAGAGCCTGAGAGAGAGACAGAGGGCAAACGGCACATGACACAGAATCCAAATGGCATCACCCTGCTCTGCCCCAGATGAAAACACTTTCCCAGCCAGGTGTTGCTTACAGGTTAGGTTTGAACAAGGGCGCTTTCACACGGGGCAGGGGCTTCAATTTGAGCCCCTATGTCATTTACCCCCGGAAGCTGGAGGATGGACCACTGGAAAAAGAGGGCTCTGTCCAGACAGGAGGACACCTTCCCATGGGCTGCTGCTCCAGCAACAGACCTCGCTTGCTGATGCTCGAACGGGAAGGGGCAAGTCCAGGCCGTTAAGGCAGCAGGGTCCCCAGGAAGGGTGAGGAGTGACTCCAGCCAAACTCTGCAGCCCCGGACAGCAGACGCCTGCTCCCACCTGCCAGGAAACGCGTCCCGGGGCTGCTGCTTCCTCACTGCCCCGGAGCAGGCCGCAGACCTGCGGAGGTCCGGAGGGGGGTCCTGGGAAGGTGGGGCACAGATGGGGAGATGCAGCAGAGCACAGGAAAGGTGTCTGACAGATGGCCAGAAGATGTCACAAATGGCTGCCGCCCCTGGGTGCAAGGGGAAGGGGAAGCCCTCATCTCCCAGCCCCCGGCCCTCTGCCAACTGAGCCTGCGTCTCCCAGTCCATGTGGAACTCATAGGTGCTTGACAATGAGCTTCACCCTCAGCCCTTTTTCATATTTTATCTAAAGACACAGTCTCACTGAATTGCTTAGGGCCTCACTAAGTTGCTAAGGTTGCCTTTGAACCCATGATCCTCCTGCCTCAGCCTCCTGAGTCACTGGGATCATAGGTGTGCCACGGTGCCCGTGTTATGGACCCGAGTTCGCGTCTCCCGGCCCCTGGCCCTGAGTGCACTCAGAGCCTGTCCCACAGCCACTGCCCAGCGTGCCTCTGATTCAGCGTGTGCCCCCGCTCTGGCTGTCAGCTCCCTCTCTGTGTTGGGCAGAGGCCTCGTTTCCCTTGCTGGGTACCTGCCTCCCGTGTTTTCAGTCAGGTGGGCGCGTCAACCACTTGTCCTGCTGGTTGGCTGTGTGACATTGGCTATGTCTTTCCTGTTGTCTTTCCTACACTGGACCCGGGTTTGGGGGCTGCTTCTCCCACAAGGTTCCTCTAAATACTGAACCAATGAGGAGAAATAGCCTCTTGACGCCTGTGCCCATGGTGAATAGCTCAGGTTTCCATGGGAAGAACTGGTCTTTGGCACGAGTTTGCAGAGGGGTCTCCATTCTGCATGTGCCTGGTCCCCTCGTCCCCTGGACACTCCCTCCTCCTCCTTTCTGTGCCCGGCAGCTCAGCTCCTCTGAGCCATTTGCCTTCCATTTGCCATGGTGGCCACCTTGGCCTTGAGTGCCATCCCTGCCTGCCGTTTCCTGTGCTCTCTGTGGTCTGCCCACTGCACTCTCCCAGGCCTTCCCAAGTTGAACACAGAGCAAAGCCCTTTTGCTTTGATGTAGTGTTTTTAAAGGAAATTTTATTATGGGTTGAGTTTTTCTTAATCGTCTTCTTCAGATGCTACCTTTTTAGTAAGTACCACTTATTCGCTGCAGAAAAACTAAAAATAAAAATAAGAAAACTAAAATAAATAGAAAATAAAAATGAGCTTATTCTTCTGTAATTGCGTCACAGAAGAGGGCGCCCTGTGCGTGTGTTCTGTGCCAGTGTCTGCGTGTGCTTTCATGGTGTGCGAAGCTGCCCTTGTGGTGAACCTGCCCTGCCTTCCTCACGTGATTTATAAATTGGGCATACCTCCTCTGAAAGGCTGTGAAGTTCTGAAACCCCAAGTCCACAGTCCTCCGGAGTCTGAAAAGCTCCGGCCGCGGGCACGTCGGAGAAGGGAGGCTTGGCCTGCTGTGTTGGGTGCAGTGGCGTGTGGTCTTCGTTTCCTGTGCAGAGGGCCCACTGTGGGAACAGGATGGGGCAGGGCGGGCACACTGCTCCTAACTGCTGCTCCCTCCTGCAGAGCATCTCCTGGGCCACCTGGAGCAAGCCAAAGGCCTTCCTGCCGGCAGCCAGCATGAGGCCGCCCCAGAGAAGGAGCCTCAGCCGCCCCGGGTGCAGCCCCCTGCAGCACCGGAGAGTGCCAGTGTCCAGAGCAGGGCCACCAAAGAGCAGAAGAAAAAGCCTCGAAGGGGGAGAAAACCCAAAGCATCAAAGCCGGAGCAGCCTCTGGTCATCGTGGAGGACAAAGAGCCAGCAGGTGAGAGCCATGCCGGCTGAGGGGTGGCCACGCTGGCCTGGGACCACTCACCTGTTCCCCTCTACACAGAGGCCACGTGGGGACTGCCACTGTGAGCCCGCCCCGACCCCTCAGCCCTGTGAAATGCAGTTTCTCCGTGACACATGCTTCACAAAAGGCTTATGGAGCCTGGCAACCCAGCATACCGTGTGACCTGTCCTGCCATCAGGACAGAGGACACTCCCGCCTCCCAGCCCTCCCCTGTGGTCTTGGGCATGGATTAGGCTGCCCGTGCCAGGACTCCCAGCTCTCACAGGAGCGTCCAGGCATGAGGCTTGTCCGTCAGGTCTGTCAGTGGCCGTCTCCCGAGCACTGCAGCATCTGGCCCATCGTGCAGATGCCCACGGTTTGCTCACCCACTCCTGTGCGTGGCCTCTGGGGCCGGCCCTGGTGGAGCTCATCTTGCGGGCCTCACTTCCCGTGTGTGCAGCCTCCACAGAGCTCGGCCCTGCAGTCCTCGCGAGGCCTCTGCCCGAGCTGCTGGCTGCAGCAGAGTCCCAGTGGCCTCATGCCTGAGGACAGGGCATGTGGTCAGAGGCCAGCCCCTCCCACCCACACCACGGCACTGGACTTTCTTCTGACTCTGGGCGGCCCCGGGGTTTCTTGTGAAGGAGGAAAGCCCTGGAGTTGGAGGAGCTCTGCGGGTGGTCCTCACTCTCCCTGTCCTCCCCACCGGCCCGGCTGGTTTGGAAGTGACAGGAGGAACAGTTTGCTCTTCCGGGGGGTGGAGAAGATGGGAAGGGGCAGGGGTGTCCCACTGTCACTCGTGGCTGGAGAGGTGTGCCAGCACGTTGGGCGTGGTCTTTCAGGTTTCATCCGTCCTGTCCTGGCCTGGGCCTGTCACTGTGGGTGTTTGACATTTGACTCTTTTACAGAATGGTTACTTGCTTTTTGAACACTCTCCAGGTGGTGTGTCTAATTCTAAAAGTTCTGTTTGTCTGAACTAGTTTATAAATCACAAGATTCCATTACCTGTACAGAATGTGTTGGAGAGGCAAGTAACGTTACCGCGACGTAGCTTTGAAACAGAGCCACCATGACGAAGCTCCCTGGGTCCAGGAGCTGTTCTGTCTCTCTGTACTGGGACGGCACAAGCATGGGCTCCGAGGGAGCTACTTCTCTTCCTTTCTGAACTTCAACAAATGGCCCACCATTGCAGCCCTCTGCTGTCATAAAGAACACACGCTCCTGGAATGGACGGGCTTTGTCCCGTCCAGGGAATGACGTGGCTTGTCATGTCCCCTTTGCACAGAGCACGTGGCCGAGATCATCACCGAGGTCCCGCCAGACGAGCCTGTGAGCGCGACTCCAGATGAGCGGATGGTGGAGCTGGTTTTGGGAAAGCTGGCTCCTCACACACACGACGTCAGCACGGTGCCAAAGTAAGTCCTGCCTGGACGCTGCGGCCTGCAGGGAGCGCCCCGCGGCTACCCGCCCAGGGAGCCCCTGAGTGGGCACGGGCTGCCCTCAGAGCCCTGCATGCCTGGGAAGCGTCAGAATGTTCTGGAGCTCAGGAGCTTACTGGTCATCCACTGTGGGAAGTTGAGGCTTTTTTTGTGGTGACAAAGTGCACGTGACATGAAACGCACCACTCTGGCCACTTTAAGTGCTCACCTGGAGGCGCAGGTGTTCTGTGGCCATCACCACCATCCATCTACAGAACCCCACAATGAAACCTTGTCCCCATCCAATGTGACTCCCGTCTCCCCCGCTGCTGGCACCCGCAGTGCCCCGGTCCACATAAGTAGCCTGCAGTGGTCGTGCCCTGGACCTAGCCTGCCGTTCTGCAGGTCTATCCGTGATGTCGCATGTTGGCACGCCTCCTCTGTAGGCATGAGAGCATCCCAATGAGGATGCCTCGCTCCATCTCTGCGTCTCTGGCTCCTGTGACTAGGACCAAGAGGGACACTGGAACACAGGTGGTACAGTCCAGGCTCCACCCGAGCTCCGGGCCGTCCCATGGCCCGAGTGGCAGCAGAGCAGGAAGTGTGTCTGTCACAGCACCTGGTGGGTGCTGCCTGAAGTCCAGGCCTCGCCTGTGAGCCGCCTGTAGCTGCGGTGGCGCCGGCCCTGCCCTCCTCTCTGGCAGTCTCCGTCTCGGGCAGGTGTTGGTGGGAGGCCCCTCCAAGGTGACGGCAACCTGGACTCGTGCTCTCTGGGCGCTGAGTCTCCTCCTGTCTCGACCGGGCAGGTTCACTCACCATCAGAGCAGCACCATCGCCCTCAAGAGGAGCCTGGTTCTGTCCAGCAGACACGGCATCCGGCGGAAGCTGGCGCGGCAGCTGGGGGAGCACAAGCGGGTGCACCAGTGTGGCATCTGCAGCAAGGTCTTCCAGAACAGCAGCAACCTGAGCAGGCACGTGCGCTCCCACGGTGAGTGCCCGGCCGCGTCCCCACGCACAGGGGCACCGAGCTTCCCACGCACCTGGGCGTCAGCAGAGCAGGCGGCCTGCCTGGTGAGTGCCTGAAGCAGTGACCTGGTTCCTTCGGTTCCTCAGGTGACAAGCTGTTTAAGTGTGAAGAGTGTGCAAAGCTGTTCAGCCGCAAGGAGAGCCTGAAGCAGCACGTCTCCTACAAGCACAGCAGGAACGAGGTGGGTGGACTGGTAGCCTGGGGAACAGGCTGTAAGGAGCTGAGGCTCCTGGAGTCCTGCTGCACCCTGTCCTCCGGCCCTGGCCTCCACCAGCTGCCCAGCCTGGTAGATGTTGGCGGGGCGCGGGGAGGAGTGGTGGGTGCTTGGAGTTTGGCTTCCCAGCGTGGTTCTCCCTCCAGGCAGCTGGACAGCCCCTAGGTGGAGTAGGGGAGAAGGGCTGTGGCATAGCCAGCCCAGGAGGGAGTGGTCCGGCCCCACGTGTGGGCCTCCCTTGCTGACGTGTCTCCTCGACCAGGTGGACGGCGAGTACCGGTACCGTTGTGGCACCTGTGGGAAGACCTTCCGCATGGAGAGCGCACTGGAGTTTCACAACTGCCGCACAGGTGAGGCTGCGCGGGGCTGCCCGTCCCATGTGGCCCGTGCTCAGCAGGGCAGAGGCGGAGCCTCAGAAGCGAGGCCGTGCTGAGCAGCGAGCAGCCGGACCTCCCGCTCCTTCTGCCTGGGTGCAGTCGCCACTTGCTCTGGAGATAGGTCAGAAGTGCTCGTGCCAGAGAGGATGTGTGTCCTTTCCTGTGCTCCTGGGACCCCTGTCTAAGGCCACCGTGGAGCAGGGCCCCTGAGAGAAACGGGAAGGTGGGGACAGGGCTTGGGAAGAGAGGGCCCCGCGCCTGTGGGACAGTTGTCCACCCGTTGTCTTGCCCCGCAGAGGGCTTTGCTGCCTCCCTGCCAAGGTCACTTGGTTCTGAGCCTGCTCTGTCTACCAGTCCCCAAAAGGAGAGCGAAACCGCGTAATTGTCGTGAGAGGCTGGAAGCTCTGTGCTCCGCCGAGCCTGTGCTGGGGAGGCAGCCTCCCTGGCGGGACACCTCAGGCTGTGCTCACAGCAGCCATGAAACGTGAACACAGAGGCACGTCCATGAGGAGGGAAGCCATGCTGTGGGGCCAGCGGGCACCCTGTGCTGCCTGGCTCACCCCACTGGGTGGGGGAGCCCTGCTTCCCCCAGTTGCCCCAGTGGAGGCCCAAGTAGTGGGCAGTCCAGAGGGAGCGGAGGGAGGGTCACTGTTGCTTTGTGTTCTCCCTCTCTCTAGGACTCATAGCAAACCCGGGAGAGGGGGGGACCCGTGGCAATCGGCTTAGAGACCTACCAGGTTAGCCCTCAACCCACCTGTTCTTGTTGGTCATGCTGTCCGTCCGCGCCTCCGTGTGAGCCCTCGCTGGGGTGCTGGCCAGCCGCCGTGTCTCTGAGCCCTGTTGCCCCTGCTGCCCAGCCGGGCTGTCCTTCCTGTGTCTGCCACTCTTCCCCATTTGTCTGTCTGTGTGTTTCTTCTGTTTTGAAGACTCTGCTTTGAGACTCTGGCCTGTCCCCTCTGTCTGGGCCCAGGGCGCCTTCCTTGCTGCGTCAGGCTGAGCAGGGCAGCGGGGCCGTGTTCTCTGGGCCTTCGCACCTGGAGCATTCTTGTCTGGGGCAGGTGCAGCCTCCAGAAGCTTCCGGGTGAACGTCCAGCATGCTGCATCCTGACTCAAAGCCCCCTTCTCAGGTGTGCCAGGGCCTGGCAGGCCTCAGCCTGATGTCCTTGCTCTGCACTCACCGGGCAGGTAGACAGGCCAGCCTCACTCTGCTACTGGCCAGTCAGGCCTGGGAAAGAGACGCTGTCCTCTTCTAACTGTTTTTCTGCACCTGATGAAGCCAGGTGACCAGAGCAGTAGCAGATACCTGCCCGACCTTGTCTCTGTGGGCTGTGTAGAAAGGACAGGGCAGGTGGGCAGTGGGCAGCTCTCCTCCTTGAAGGCTCTGTTTCCAAGATTCGAGCCACGGCTGAAATGGAAGGCGGCCTGTGGTCTGCTCATCTGCACAACTCTGTGCCCTTGGCCTTCTGGGGTGCTGCCCTAGGGGAACGCACATCCCTCCCACCATTGAGCTCAGATTTGTCCAGTGAGGGAAAGTCTGAAGACGTGGTGGGCAGGCTTTTCACCAGCTGCCCAGCAGGCCCATCTTTGTGTCCTCCTGGGTCCCCTGGGTCCCTGTGTCCCTGTGCTGTGACTGGTGTTGCTGTCTTATGTGTGTTCACTGCTGTCTTTGACCTGAAGAGGGTGCTAGGGAGCGGCAGAGGAGCACGTCCTGTCCCCAGGCACAGGGGACCCTCATTCTCTGAGAGGGTGGCTCCTAGCAATCCACGTCCCCTCAGGTGCACCCTTCCCAGGCCCCAGGCGTCTGTCCTCAGTGCTGCATTGATTACCTCATCGGCGTGGACCTCCCTGGCAGTGGGGTCGTTGGGACACGGAGCCTGTCTGGGTTCCATGTGTGGGGTCAGCAGGCGGAGTCCAGATGGCCCTGCCCCAGCTCTGCCCTCACTGAGCACAGGACACTGTGGGCTCAGGGGATGGTTTGAAGTGGGGGTCTCTTTCCATAGCTGAGACAGAGGATGCTGTGGCCCAGCGCAGCACTGTTGTGTCCCAGGGTGCCAGGCCCCCAGATTAGTGAGCCCTCCCTCTGCTGAAAGAGGCTCCCCTGGGCTGCTCAGCAGGCCCAGGTGTGGGGGGAACAACCTACCAATGTGACTCACAAAGTCTCACAGCAGCGGGTGCCTAGCGTACCCATTCCTGAGGATGCATATTTAGGAAGTGAGTGGAAGGTAACTTGCACCACTGAGGAGTGCGTTGCTGAGTCACCTGCAGTACCAGGTATCGCGGAGTCACGGTAGATGAACTCCGAGCACCCTTGGAAACAATGGTGAAAATACTGCGTGTCACGGCACACGTGTCCTGCAGGGGGTGCATGAGTGTGCACGTGCAGCAGGCCCCGAAGCGGGCAAAGCTTTCCAGTACTGGGCCACAAAGAAACCACGCATCGCCTCAAGAGGGACCAGCGTAACCATGAAAGTGATGCGGGGAAGGGAGGCTGCCTGGTGTCCTCCTGACAGCTTCTCCTGGCCCGGGTGGCGGAGGCCTCATGCAGGGCCTGCAGCCCTGCTGTCCTGCTGGGCATGGAGCCCACAGAGACGTTGCTGTCCCCACTGCCCCCTCCCCTCGGCTCCCAAGCCAGAGGGCTTGTCCTGGTGCCTTTACCTGCTGGGGTGGAAGGGCGGCTGCGCGACCCTGGGTGCGTGTGGTCTTCCCTCCCTAGGTGCCCGCTGGAGCCACCTGAGTGAAGCTAAAGACGTCCTGGCCAGCAGGCCTCAGCTGCAGGGGGCAGGGGCAGTGTCTGGGGCGTCTCGGGCGTCACAGCTGCCTGGGGCCAGCGGGAATGCAGCATCTAGTGGGTAGAGGCCAGGGTGTTACTCTGCATCCCCAGGGCCCAGGGCAGGTGACCCAGCTCAGACGTCAGCCCCCGGAGCACCTGGGTCCATGGTGGCTCCGGTGTAGCAGGCAGGGCCAGCACAGGGGGCAGCAGAGCACAGCGGCTCTTCCTGTGGCCTCAGGGATGTGCCTGGCAACATACTGTGTGGGAATTGGTCAGTGGGCTCTAGCCTGGTGCGTCACTCCGGAGAAGGGAGATGACCCATGTGTCACACACCTGTGTTGCCTGCGTCAGGTCCACCGCACCACAGCACAGGGAGGAGGGCAGCTCTGCAGGGCTTGCTGAGAGGAGCCGGGGCCCTGTACGTGGAGGGAGGGAGGGTGCCATGGGACAGAGATGGCATGGAGCAGCTCGGGAGCTGAGGGGTAGGACCTGCTGTTTGATCGGCTACCTTCAAGGAGAGATTAGATTTAGGACCCAGGGCACAGGGTGTGGGTATCGCTGGGGGCTTGGAGAGTGTGGGGAGTGTGTGTTGGTGTGATTTGTCCACCAAAGGGAGACCTAGAACTAGGAGGCAGTCTGCGGACAGTGGAGAACTCTGAGGCGCCGTGGGGGGCAGGTGGGCTGAGCCTCGCGGGGGAGGACAGCCCCCTGGCTGGGGTCTGGGTGGTACAGGTGGACAAGCTGAGGGCGCAGGCTGCAGGGCTCGAGTTTTGGGAAGGAGGAGGGCTGTGGGGCACACGTGCTCACCATGTGCCCGGTGTGGGGAGGCCCGCGTGCTGGGCAGGCTCCTGCCCCAGCCCTGCCCTTCGCTACCACCAAGACACACGTGAGCCTGGGCCAGGAGTTATTCACCCGGATCCTTGTGTGTGTGTTTGCTCTCCGGACAGATGACAAGACGTTCCAATGTGAGATGTGTTTCAGATTCTTCTCCACCAACAGCAACCTCTCCAAGCACAAGAAGAAGCACGGGGACAAGAAGTTCGCCTGCGAGGTCTGCAGCAAGATGTTCTACCGCAAGGACGTCATGCTGGACCACCAGAGGCGGCACCTGGAAGGTGGGCCCTCAGGCACCCGGGAAGGGAGGGCTGGGGGCCACGGCGTCGTCCTGCCGCCTCCATGGAAGCAGTTAGGCAGTGCCCGGAAATGCCCGCTGCCTGCCCTGTGGCTCCACAGGCCCGGCCAGCACGTAGAGCCCAAGGGGTGGGGGTGCTGTTGTGAGTGATCGGAGGAGCCCTGGAGAGACTCCGAGTGTGATAGTACTTCCAGTGGGACAGCAGGTCAGAGGAGCTGGCCGTCAGGCACACGGTGAGCTCTCAGCAGAGTGCAGCGCAGAGAGTTGCTGGGTGCTGTTGGGGGGCCACAACTGTCCCTCGTTCCTCACACTCTGTGCCTTCGTGGTCACCAGCACAACTGGCCTCAGGCTGTCCGTCCTCACAGAGGGCTCGAAGAGCCAGAGAAGGGCCATCCACAGGGCCAGTCTGGACCCTGGAGGCAGCAGCAGGGTGAATGGGACCCAGGGAGCTGGGCTGGGGGTGAGTAGTGGCCCAGCCGCCGCAGGCCTACGAAGAGCCCTGTGCGCCGTGCAGCTGCTGCTGCTTGGGGGACCCCAGGGTGACCCGAGGGCTCCTAGGCCTGTCCCAGGACGTTGCGTGTTTTCACTGTTTTCGCTCCGGCAGTCCCGGGGCAGCTGCCCTCGTGAGCTGAGCTCACTGACCCTTGGAGCGTCACGGAGAACCGCAGCCACGCACTTGTGAGGGGGCCGGGGTGAAGCCGTGGCTGCTGTGCTCTGTGAGCACGCCTGTGTCCTCGTGTGCCCCGGACCCTCACAGCCAAGGCTGGGCTGCAGCCCACGGGTCTTCAGCAGGCCCTCCCTGCACTGCTCCATAGAGACCCACAGCCGGCCTCCGGGGCGCTTCACAGCTGCGCGGGCTCTCTGCACGGGGACAGTGGCCCCATCCCCAGGTCCATGTCAGGCCGCAGCAGACCCTGCTCAACCAGCTCTCAGCAGGGCACAGCACGGAGCAAGTGCTGGCAGCCGCCTGCCACTGTGGTCCCTGTCAGAAGCCCCTTGTCCCCATGTCCAGGTGGCTGGGCGGCAGCCGTAACTCACCCCTCACCCAGACCCCTTTTCTGTGGCCATTCCGTGGTGTTTCCTTCACCTAGACCACACCCTGCTTCAGACCCCGTGTGGCACCTTTGTGCCCTGGAGCCTCTTGGACTCTGCCTGATGCGTACGCACTGGCTCTGCCCCTGGCTCAAGACCTGAGGAGCTAAGGTCGCGTTTCTCTCTGGTGGAGAAATGACCTGTTTCACATGAGCTCTGACTTGAATTTCATGTTGTTTTGAACCCCTGGGCTCCAGCTGCTCTCCTGCCCCAGCCTCCCAAATATAGGGACCTCAGTTAAATGTCACCGTGCCTCTAAAAGTCTGTTTTGTTTATTCTTTAATACTAGGTGTTGAATCCGGGTGTGCTTTACCATTGAGCTACATCCCCAGCCTTTTTTTATTTTTTATTTTGAGATAGGGTCTTGCTAAGTTGCCTAGGGCCTCACTAAGTTATTAAGGCTGGCCTCAAACTTAAATCCTCCTGCCTCGGCCTCCCAAATTGCTGAGGCATGTGCTATCATACCTAGCAAAAAAAGTCTGTTTTAACCCTGGTCTTGAAAACTTTTCCTTAAAACCAGAGATTTTATTACCTGCCGACTTGAAAGTCTGCCTGCTTACAGCCATCTGCAGGACTCGCTCGGCCTCAAGCTTTCGGATCAGGTGCTGGCACAAGAGCACCGCAGCTGTGTGCTGAGGCCCCGCGCTGGGTGCCCAAGCTCTGCAGCCTGGTGTGCGAGGCCCTTGCCAGTCCCGCGGGCAGCACAGCACTCTTCCTTCCCCAGGAGCTGCTGTTTGCTGCTGGTGCCCCGGTGTGTAGGCAGCTGGTCCGTCCTCTGAGGGCATTCCTGCCCGCTGTCCAGCTGGGAGGGCCGGCCCTGCTCCACCCCACCTGCTCCTTGTGTGCTCACTCTGCCTGGTGGGGGTTTTGGGGATTTCAGGAGTGCGGCGGGTGAAGAGAGAGGACTTGGAGGCTGGCGGGGAAAGCCTGGTGCGCTACAAGAAGGAGCCCTCCGGATGCCCGGTGTGTGGCAAGGTAATGTCTGCGAGGGGCATGGAGCCTGAGGGCGGGCGCGGCTTCGGGGAGTTCTGAGGGCGCTGCTGCTCAGGTCTAACAGCTGTCCTCTCACCCCACACCTGCCGCTCGGTCTCTGCCACCGAGGATGGGTTTCCGTGAATGTGCGGAGGCCGCCCTTCTTCCTCCGTAGCCCTTCCCCTCTGCCGTGAGCTTCGCCCGCGCTGCTCTGTGGCTCCCACTCCTTGCATCTCGTCCTTGTGGTAGGACCTGGCCCCAGGCACCAAAGGAAGTGGGAGGTCACAGAGCTTTATGTGGCCTGTCCTGCTGGTCTCCCCTGCCCAAAAAGGCAGGCCACCTTTTCTAAGGGAGAGATGAGCCATTCTTGGTGACCACTCCTGAGGCAGGGCTACAGATGACCCCCCATGGTGATGGCTGTGGTTAGCTTTTTGTTGCTGTGACCAAAATACCTGATAAGAACAACTTGGAAGAAGAAAGGTGGGTTTGGGGCTCACAGTTTCAGAGGTCTCAGCCCACAGATGCCAGCTCCACTGCTGGGCCCAGGAGAGGCGGGACATCATGGTGGAAGGGCCCAATGGAGGAAAGCCGCTCGGGTCTTGGCAGGTTGGGAGCAGAGGGGCTGGGGAAGAGGCCCCCTTCCAGGGCTGCCAGTGACCCCCCAGCCACGCCCCACCGGTCTGCAGTTGCCAGCGGTTCCAGGCTGGGCTGGACTTTTCGGGTCACAGCCTTCACAGTGCAGCCGCTTCACCTCTGCACGTTCCTGCATCAGCAGGAGCTTTGGGGACACCTGACATCCAGACAGCAAGTGACAGCCTCCATATGAGCAGTCCCCCCGTGCCCAGAGTGGCTGCTCTGGTGTGACCTGGTGTCTAGGGACGTGCGTCTGCTGCTCAGAACCCATCCTGCGGGCTGCCACCGCCATGCAGGCTGCCGTGGAGGCACGGCCCATTTCTTGCAGATGAGAACCTGGTTTGGAGAAGGGTGCTGCCGCTTGTGTTGGCCGCAATGTCCACTCCCTGGGTGTTGCCGACTGTTCCTCAGAGGACTCGTGTCCTTGCAGCATCCAGGCAGGTGCCACAGTGGAGCTGCCCAGAGAGGTTCCCACATGGCACTGCTGTCACCCAGTGGTCTTGGGAGTCACCAAGAGGGGGGGGCGTTCCTGGACCTGTCACAGCCACACGGCTCACGTGAAGCACCTGATGCTGGCTCCTGCGGCAGTCACATGCCACGCGCCCCAGCCCCGGGGACACAGGTCTCTTCACACTGGTGATCCCTGTCTGCCAGCATGTGGCACCAATGCTAGATCTTTTGACCTTTTCAGGGAAAAATGGAAATCCATGTTTTTATATGAGATTTTCTGATTTTTTTTTTTTTTAAACCTCAGAGCAAGGCAAAGCTCATGGGACAGCTGTGCAGTGTGGCCTCGGGGTCCCCATGAACCTGAACTACAGCAAAGATTTGGTGTCTGGTCCAGAGTGGGAGGTTGCAGAGCTAGGGGACAAGCACAAGCTGGGCAGGCAGGTGCCTCCAGACACCTGCACTGTTACCTACCCACCAGGAACGCCGTCCAGGTGGAGACACCCAGCTGCCTGCCTTGTCTACCCCTCCGTCGGTGGGCATAGGGGCTTCCACAGAGGTGACCCTGGGGACGAGTGTGCGATGGACATTGCCACACTGGGAATGCCAGGGCAGCAGGGATGTGGGGCGAGTGTGCAGGAGCCCCGCACACTCACCGAGGGTTGGCTCCTTCTCTGACAACCACCTTCCCAAAGCTGCACTGTTTCTGACTCGCTGGCCTCTTGGTTGGGACCACGCTAGCAAAACACTTAGTGCCCGTGGAAGCCCTCGAGCAGCTGTAGCCACAGTGAGGACGGGGCTGGGCCCTTTCTGGACTGTGACGTGAGCAGGGATCCAAACAGTGGGTCACCCTGCTCCAGTGCCGGGGATGGCGTGCGGTTCTCACACTTGAGTTGTTGGGGCTTAGAGTCTAGGAGAAGTCGCCCTGTGTTTTGTGGGCCGAGGTGACAGTCTGCTCTGTGTGCCGTGGGCTCAGCCCTCACCTCCCCACGGTGCGGCCCCTCTGCCCCCAGGTATTCTCCTGCCGCAGCAACATGAACAAGCACCTGCTGACCCACGGCGACAAGAAGTACACCTGTGAGATCTGCGGGCGCAAGTTCTTCCGCGTGGACGTGCTCAGGGACCACATCCACGTCCACTTCAAGGTGTCAGGCATGCGCCAGCTTCCCAGTGACGCACAGAGTGCCAGGCCCCAGGCCAGCATCTTTGCTGCGGTTGTGCTAACAGAGTCGGTGGCGAGGGCCGAGGCTGCTGTCCACTGTGTCCTCACCTGGTCGGGGGAGCTTTCCAGGGCCTATTGCAGGAGACCAGTCCCAGTCACAAGGGACGTACCCTGGTGGCCTTGCCACCTCGGAGGCCCAATTCCCGGCACCATAACCTTGGGGCTGAGGTTTCAGCACATGAATTTGAGGGGCGCAGACATTCAGACCATCACTGTCCCCCAAAACGATTGTCAGCACGGCCACCGTGAATCTTTTCAGGCTGACTTCCTGCATTAGCTGGCGACACGGTCCAGCTGCGGCTTGAAGTGCGGCTCCTCGGTGTGGGCCTGACGAGAGAGTAGCTTGTGGGTGGTGCTCTGTCCCTCCCTCCTTGGAGGGTGGCCTTGTGATTCAGGCCACAGAAGTACTGACCCCAGAGAAAAAGGAGGAAATAGCAGTTGGAACCAAAGGCCCAATAGGCTGGGGAGTGCCCGGGCCAACTTGGGAAGCCTCCATCAGCTCTGCCCTGGGCACGAGGTGGCATTCTCTGGGCCTTGGAGAGGGGGTGAGAAGGCGGGGCAGGAGAGCATGGCACCCCAGGCCGTGAGTGGGTGGCCAGGGGGCCGGCAGGCCCGGGGTCCTCAGACGCAGCAAGGTAGTGCCTCGGGCCTGGCTCATCAGCCTTGCACGTGCCGGGCAGAGCTGGGCACGCGTGAGGCAGGAATGTGGCTTCCCCAGGACATTGCGCTCATGGACGACCACCAGCGGGAGGAGTTCATCGGCAAGATCGGCATCTCCTCAGAGGAGAACGATGACAACTCCGACGAGAGCGCGGACTCGGAGCCCCACAAGTACAGCTGCAAGAGGTGCCAGGTACTCGGGCCAGCCACCCTTGAGACGCCAGGAGGTGACTCCTAGCTGTGACGCTGCAGGGACCCCAGGGCACCTGTGCGGGCGTGGGAGGGGCCTGCCTCTGAAGGCCAGGTCTCCTGGGCCCAGGGAGGGGGACTGGGCTCACAGCCCTGCAGAGCCCGGCACCGGGTGCCCTGCACCTACACAGGAGTGCTGAGCAGGGTAGGACAGACGCTGGCCCAGGCAAGGCTCCCTCTGTCCCTGTCCCTGAGGACTCAATCCTGAAGCCCTTCCAGGTCTCCCCTGTGCTCAGAGGAGGCGTCTTAAAGGGAGGCAGCTCACTTCCGGGGGACCCCGCCTGAGTTTTTGTCAGCTTGTGCGGGTGACAGCCACCCAGCAGGCACACCTGCCAGGAATGTGCAGCTCCTGCCAGCCCCGGGTGTCCTTGGCACCGCACAGTATGGTCCCTATGGGGCCTGGTGACCTCTGGCGCAGCAGAGGCCCAGAGCCTGGGGTGTCAGCGCTTGGCCTGCTCCGCAGCTCACCTTCGGCCGCGGGAAGGAGTACCTGAAGCACATCATGGAGGTGCACAAGGAGAAGGGCTACGGCTGCAGCACCTGCCACCGGCGCTTCGCCCTCAAGGCCACCTACCACGCCCACATGGTCATCCACCGCGAGAACCTGCCCGACCCCAACGTGCAGAAGTGAGGCTCCCAGCTCGTAGCCCTGCAGTGCAGTGGGTGTGGGCAGCGAGGCAGGGCAGGGTGCTCGGCCAACAGGCCCGGGCTGCGCCAGGGCTCTGGGTGCCCATCCACCCAGGCCTCACCCTCGCCTACCCGGTGGGACTTTCGGAGGGAAGTAGCCCAGTTCTCAGCCCAGCTGAAAGACGACATGAAGCCCGTTCCTCCCAGTGATTCAGTTTCCCTGGTGCCAGCCCTGGCTCTGGCACATGGCACGTAATCAGGGCTGTGTGGCGAGTGAGTGACATGCTGCCTGCAGGCTAGCCTGGTCTCCCAGGGCACCTGTGACCCAGTGCAGATTGGGGGTCAACGCAGCAGACAGCCTCCGCTCTGCCCTGGAGGCCAAGGAGTCATGGGCTTGTCCCCTGGCCTCTCTCCTGGACTGGCCAGTGGTGTCCCCCAACCCCATTTCCTCACAGGGTCAGCCCCTGTGTGTGCCTGTGTCCCCATCGTTTCCTCTGGGGACACCCGTTAGATTGGATCAGGGCCATCCCAGTGACCTCATTTTACCTTCACATCTCCAAAGACCCCATCTCCAAAAATAGTCACTGTCTGAGGGCTGGGGCTGGGGCTACTGCCCGGGGATATGGGCACACGGTTTCGCCCATCATAGAGCTGAAGCATGTGCCACTTTGTCCACACGTGGCACCTTCTGCCTCACTTGTGCCTATAAAGGTGTGGGAGCGTGCCCTCTCCCTGATGGGCCACTCAGCTTGTGCCGCGTCCTGAAGCTCCTCTTTGGTTTCAGATACATCCACCCCTGTGAGATCTGTGGGCGGATCTTCAACAGCATCGGGAACTTGGAGCGTCACAAGCTCATCCACACAGGTAGCCTGTTCCCACAGGAGTGGGGCCTGAGCAGGCAGTGCTGGGGTGGCCAGGGCTCCCCCGAGTACGTTCTGCTGTCCCCCAGCTTCTCCCACCCCAGCCCCCTCCATGTCCTCGGGGAGAGGTGGCCCGTCCCAGCACCAGCCTTTGAAATGCTGCCTGGTCTTGCAGGTGTGAAAAGCCACGCCTGCGAGCAGTGCGGGAAGTCGTTCGCCAGGAAGGACATGCTCAAGGAGCACATGCGCGTGCACGACAACATCCGCGAGTACCTGTGCGCCGAGTGTGGGAAAGGTGCGCCTCGCTCCAGTCGGGGCCTCGCGTCTCACTGCTTTCTCCAAGGAGGTGGGGCAGGAACTGGCAGGTCACAATGATACGGGTGCCACCGGTGCCCCAGGAGACCCATGGGCTTCAGTGGTGCCCTTAACAAGAAAGGGAAGGCGTGGTGAGTGGTCTGGAGCAGCTGCTTCGTGAGCCAGGAGCTGTGGCGGGACCTACAGGCAGCTCGCTGATAAGAAGCCACTAAGGAGACATGCAGGTCGGGAGGCAGGAGGAGAACTGGGGCACGCTGCAGTTGTGACCCGTTTCTACTAGAAAAATTCAGAGTCCTCCCAAGACGGGGTGGGGGGGGTGAGGGGGTGTCGGGGTCAGGTCATTCTTGGGCCACTCTGGTGATGCCCCAGGCTCTGCTGCTGGGCAGCCCATTCAGATGCCAGACAGACCAAGGTTACCTGCTTTATGATTGGCACTTTCTAGCATTTCATAGTCCATAAATGGTTTTACTGTTTTCTTTTTTTGGTTTTTACAAAAATTGAACAGAAGAAAACTCAAATGTCAGTAATTCTGTGCACCATATGGGCCCTAATAGTGCATATGAAAAACACTGGTAGAGTAAGAAAGAATTCAGTGTAGAGAAACCGGGGAACGAGACGTGGTCCTCCCACCTCCTCTCCAGCACCTCTTATTGACCTCCAGCGTGGCCATGGACAAGGTCAGAGTAAGGTCAAAATGGGAGGTTGTCCTCCATCCTCCCGGGTGGCTGTGGCAAGGTCACAACTGCAGGATATTCTCTGTCCTCCAGGGTGGCTGTGGGAAAGAAAATCACACAGGTCTCTTTACTGAGAAAGCAACAGAGTGGTGCGCACCTATAGCCCCAGCAACTTTGGGTGCTGAGACAGGAGAACTGCAAATTCAGGGCCAGCCTCATCAAGTTAGCAAGATACTCCAATACTTAGCAAGACCCTGTCAAAATAAAAAAATACTAAGTGGCTGGGATCTAGCTCAGTTGGTAGAGCGCTTGCCTCGCATGCCCAAGGCCCTGGGATCAATCCCCAGCACCACAAAAGAAAAAAAAAAGGTCTGGGGATGTAGCTCAGTGGTAAAGCACCTATGTATGGGTTCAAGTCCCAGTACCCGCCCCCTCCCCAGGAAAACAAGAAAAAAGAAAAAAGCAGCATGGTACAGATTGGCCATAAGCTCTCCAGCCCCTTCACCTGCTGTCACCTGCCCTTCCCTCTCTAACCCCTCAAAGGTTGAAATGTTTAGAAAATTAGTCAGACCTGGCTGAAGGGGTCCTGCTCCAGGCAGCCAGGAGATGGGAAGGGTCAGCAGTAGGCCATCATGGCAAGGGATACCTCCTGGGGACAGAAGGACCACACCAGGTGGAGTCCACGTGCTGCTTGGAGTCTGGGGGGCCCCGTGTGCCAGGGGAGCCCAAGGCAAGAAGTGCCTGTGGTCAAAGCCGCACTTGTAAGTTTTGCTATTTGAAACATGGTAAATGCTGCGTTCCCTGATTTCCTTCCTGAATTCCAGGTGGCTTGGGTAGACTGCCATGTTAGTGTTTGGGTCCCCACTTTTAGGATGGTTTAAAATGACAGATTTGGTATTGTCATTTTGCCCTCTTTTCATTCAATGCAAACACAAGCAAATGTTGTGCTTGCTTGTTCTTTACCTAAAAATTCACCCTAGCGATCTTTCAAATCAAAACAGTTAAATATTGCCTGATTTCTTTTTTCTTTTTTAATATTTATTGGTTTTTTAGGTGTAGATGAACACAACACAGTGCCTTTTATTTTTATGTGGTGCTGAGGATCGAACCCGGGTCCCGCCCGTGCTAGGCGAGCGCTGTGCCGCAATCCCAGCCCCACCTGATTTCTTTTAAAGCTTAGGGCCCGCGGGACTGGACAGTCTGCCCTGGTGCGTGAGCCAGCCGGGGCGTGTGCCTGCCCGCGGGCCCTTGCTGCTCCTGCTGGGGTTTCAGGCACAACATTGTACACCCAGCTGGTCCTGGGCTGTTTGAGGCTGTTCGCTCCCCCGACCCACCCGCGCCTTGTTCAGGGGTGCCCCTCTCCCCATGAGCTCCCCCAGATGGGCTGTGTTGACGTGCACTAAAGGTAGATGAGGGTGCTTGTTTCAATCACGCGGTGTCCTGGCATCTTGACTAACATTCTGTCAAGATGGGCAGGAAGCCCTAGTCACCCCCTCCCTCCCTCTCCAACTTGTCCAGTTGGGTCACGGTGGTAAGTCATGGACGTCTGCAGCAGCTGGTGTCGCAGTTAGTCTCCAGTGGCTCTGGGGTGGTGCCAGTCCTGTGGCTGGTGGAGCCCAGAGCTCCAAGGTCCCCGCACAGGCAGGCCACATCAGGGCGTGGGCAGCTGGAGCGGGCTCTGGAGGGCCCAGCTGGCACAGCCTGGCCTCCTGTGTCCCCAGGCATGAAGACGAAACACGCGCTGCGCCACCACATGAAGCTGCACAAGGGCATCAAGGAGTACGAGTGCAAGGAGTGTCACCGCAAGTTCGCGCAGAAGGTCAACATGCTGAAGCACTACAAGCGGCACACGGGTGAGGCCCGCTGCCCGCCTCTGCCCCCAGTGGCCACTGAGGCTCCCCTGTTGTGAGCGCCAGGCCCCCCCTGGCTCCGAGCCCACAGGCAGGAGCACCCAGGGCTGGTGGGTCTCTGATAGGTTTGGCCCGTGGTCCCAGGCTGTGTCACCCTCTGAGCACCCTGGAGACTGCAGAGGGCAGAGACACGCCCACAGTGTAGGAGAGCCCCCTTTCCACATCCTCCCGCATTTGCTCATGTTCTCGGGTGACAGCCTTTCCCACTGGCGTGGGGTTCTGTCGTGCTCTAGTTCTGGCTTGGCGTCCTTGTGGCTCGTGACATTGAGCATTTTTGCATACATCTGTGTCTGTCAGCACACTCGTCTGTGTTTTAATTGGATGAACTAGTTTTTGGTCAAGTGTTGAGTTCCTCGTGTATGTGGACGCCCACCCTTCGTCAGGTTCCTGTACCAGTGTCTTGAAACATCTGCTGTGTTTTCTAGGAGTTTCAGCTTCAGGTCTTACATTTCGGCTTTGGATGGAGTTTGACTTGATTTTCGTGCAGGGTGAGAGTTGGGTTGAGTCTTCCCTATCCAGCTTTCCCAGCACCCTTGATTGAAGAGGCTGTCCTCTCTCTAATCGGGTTCTTGGCATCTCTGTTCAGAGTCAGTTGGCGTAGACCGTGGGTGTGTTTCTCTCGTGTTTCTGGCTGGAACCTGCTGTCTCTGTGGCTCAGGGCCAGGCCTCCAGCTTTGGTCTTTTGCTCGGGATGGCTTTGGTAGTCTTTCACACTTCCAAATGAAGTTTGGATTCTGTCTTCTAGTTCTAGATTCTCTCTTCAAGTCTGACGTGTCAATGGAGTTGCATTGAACACTTTGGATAGGATGGACATTTTGACAGTGTTCATTCCTCCAGTCCATGAACATAGAATGTCTCCGTTTTTTGTGTGTATTCTTTAATTTCTTACATCGGTGTTTGTTAACGTTCTTTGTAGAGTTTTTTCTACTTCATGGTTAAGTGTATTCCTGGGTTTTTGGTTGGTTGGTTGGTTGGTTGGTTTTCTTTTTCTTCTTCTCCCCCCACCTCCTCCCCTCCTCTTCCTCCTCCACCTCTTCCTCCTCCTTCTCCTTCTTCTCATAGCTGCTGTGAATGGGGTGGCTTTCATGGTTTCTGACCAAGTTTGTTGTTGGCTGTACATCTTTCGTGTTGATTTCACACGCTGCATCCTCGCTGAACTCACTCTTCGGTTCTAGAGGTCTTTCAGTGGGTCTTTAGGTTTTCTTGCATCGGATTGTTCGATTTCCTCCTTTCCTGTTGGTGTGCCTTCTGTGTCTCGTTTTGCCTGACCTCCCTGGCTGAAACGTCCAGTGCTGTGTTGGGTGAGCGCACTGAGAGAGGACACCCTGGTCCTGTTCCTGGTCTTAGAGAAATGCTTTCGGTTTCCACATTTGGTATGATGTTGGCTGTGGGTTGGTCGCAGGTGGCCCTCATTGTGCTGGGGTAGGGTCCTTTGACACTTAACTTTGCTCAAGGTTTCCGTTTTGAAGGGACGTTGAATTCCATCAAATGTCTTTTCTGGTCTATTAAGATGTTTATGTGCTTTTCACCCTTCCTTCCGTTGATGTGACGTATGACACGTATTGATTGGCATGTGCTGAATCGTCCTGCCTCCTTCACACCTGATTGTGGTGAGTGGTGTTTCTGTGTGCACTGTTGGACAGTAGAGATGACTGTGGTTGGCCGCAGCAGTCCTGTGGTCTCTTGGGCTCGGTGTATTTGTACCCTCCTTGCATTTGGTCTGGGTTCCTCTGTTACTTTTCTCTCCTCTGTCTCGTGTGCTACCTGGACTCAGTGGGGTGAGTAAACTAAGCCCTAAAGCAACTGCCACTGCTTCATACTTGGTGCTGCTCTGCCTCTGTGTTTTCAGACAGGCCTTTCTGCTTTTTATTTTTTAATATAAAATATCGCCCTAGAGGGATAGATTTTAAAGCCACAGTTTTCTGGGAGCAAGTTGAGTTTGAGAATGAGGACTTTTTGTTTACCACCTTCTGGCAATTTCCCTTCCCCCGGAGGCAGATGCTAGGCTGTGACACGGGCAGGACCTCCTTTATGTTCAGTGCTTCCTGCCTGTGAGACTCAGCGTGCTCTTCCCACAGGGATCAAAGACTTCATGTGTGAGCTGTGTGGGAAGACCTTCAGCGAGAGGAACACCATGGAGACCCACAAGCTCATCCACACAGGTGGGTGGTCTGCAGGAACGCCCTCGGCTGCACCAGCTGGTGAGGCTGGCACGGCTGCTCTTAGGCCAGTGTCCCCAGAGTGCTCAGTGCGAGACCCCTGCGACTTGAGCCCAGGATTTATTGGTGGGGCAGACAGGGGCCTTGAGCCGCCCGGTATTTGTGGGGCAGCACTGTGGGGGAGAGGCCTCCTGTGCTCCCCAAGGCTGACCTGGTGGGCAGCTCTTGCAAGAGGAGCAGTGAGCTGGCAGGCACAGGCTCTCCAGAGTGGGGTCAGGGGAAGGCCCCACGGGTGACCTGCACCTCTCTCTCCTCCTGCCTGTGTACACATGAGAAGTGGGCAAGCAGTGGACGTGCTCCGTGTGTGACAAGAAGTACGTCACCGAGTACATGCTGCAGAAGCACGTGCAGCTCACCCATGACAAGGTGGAGGCACAGAGCTGTCAGCTGTGCGGGACCAAGGTGTCCACCCGGGCCTCCATGAGCAGGCACATGCGGCGCAAGCACCCCGAGGTGAGCCTGGTGACCATCCCCCGCCCTCTGTGGCCTGGGGTGTGCCTCCCCTCTGCAGGACCCCTCTGCGGTACCTGGGTCTGTCTTGCTGGAGACCTGAGTTCCTGGGGCAGGGCCTGACCACATACCCTTGAGTTGTGCACCTGCGCAGGAGGAGGTGCCGGACGAACAGCCAGGACAGAGGAGGCCCAGGGTAACTCACACCAGTTCTAAACCATCTCTCCCTGGGTCACACCAGGTGGACGCCCTGCCCGCCCTCTCCCTGCCTCCTCCCATTGAAGTGAATAGTGTGCAAAACAGGAACCGTCAGAGTACCGGGGTGGGGGCTCAGCCCAGAGGGAGAAACTGGAGAAGTGCGGCCTGGCCCCCCGAAAGCCCTCCTAGAGAAGGTCTGGGGGAGCCCGGCAGCGAGGTACGCTTCAAAGAAGAAAATGCAGGTGAATGGTCATCACCTCCTGGAACGGGAGACTTTCCCACCCAAAGTGGCAGAAGAAGTCAATAAACTATTGACTGCACCCACCCGAGGGCCTCTGTAGGTCAGAGAGTGCAGAGGCCAGCGGCAGACGGGTGCGCATTCCTGGTGATGATGCCTCCCGACGAAGCCGGGGGCCGCGTGCAGAGGAGAGAGACCCTGAGGGAGGGAATCACGTGGCCCCAGAAGCACAGCATAGCCTCCCTAGTCCTGAGCTGGAGGGGCGAGCGCAGGTGTCCCCAGCACCTGCTTGAGGCTCAAGGCCACAGGGTCCTGTGTGGAGGACAGGCCAGAGACGCCCTGCCCGCCCTCGGTCGGCAGCCACCCAGAGCCTCTGTTCCCTTTCCAGGGTTACTTCCCTCAGGGGCCTGCAGGGCTGCAAACCCCCCAGACACTGGTTCCCACAGCCCGTCCCATCTGGCCGCGTACCTCGTCAGTCTCTGTCTTCCGTCCTATGTGCTGTGTCCCCTCCTTATGACCTAATCAGTGCAGTCATCACAGAATGAGCCTGAGGAACGTGCGCAGGGGCAGGCTGGTGGTGAGGTGCTCACCCGCTGCTCACACCCAAGCTGTGGGAGAGCCATGGGCACAGGGGGCAAGTCCCAGTGCCAGCGTCACATGCTGAGGACACGGCTCAGCAGGGCAGATGGAGGGGAGGGGAGGGGCTGCACTCCGCCCGCCACCGAGCGACAGGTGGGGGTGAGGGTGCTCTGAGTGAGGAGCTGCCGTCCGGCCCCGGCCCACTGCACCTCACTTGCTCAGCTGCTCTGCGGGGCGCCAGGGGCTCTGGGGTCTCACTGAGAGCTCCCGTCATGGGGCAGCAGAGGGAGGATGCGGTGCCCGCCGCAGCTGTGCAGTCACGAGAGGAGGGAGCACCTTGTGCCAGCAGCCCCGCTGTGTGAGAGCCTGCAGGAACCTGGTCAGGGCTGGGCCTGGGGACCCTCCTGGATGGGCTGCTGAGTCTCAGGCCAGCACCCCACAGAGGGACTTCTCTGAGGGCCCCTGCTTCAGGGCCCCCACCCCTGTGTCTGTCGTGGGGGCTGGCCTCCCTGCTCACTGTCCCATGCCCCTGCAGGTCCTCGCAGTGAGGATCGACGACCTGGACCACCTGCCTGAGACCACCACCATTGACGCCTCCTCCATCGGCATCGTCCAGGTGAGCCGCACCAGGGCCCGAGGGCACGAGGGACTGAGGGTGCAGTGCATCGCCGCCCGAGTGCGTGCCACAGGTCCTGAGTGCAGTGCAGACGCAGGCCACTGGCTCCAGTGAGGGAGTGTGTGGCAGCCATGTCACTTGGCCTGAGCCGCGGGCAGCCGGTGGGAGGGGAGCCACTGTGACCACGCCTCGGCAGACGACTCTGGTCTGTCTGCCTTGGGGCGTGAGTCGCACGGGAGGGGCAGTGGGACCACACAGAGAACCTCCCCAGGCCCCTTGCTGCCCGGGGAGGATTGACCTGGCAGGAGGATCTGGCCACGGCCCGTCTCTCCCTCCACCCCTGCAGGGGGCATGTGGGATGGGTCCCCGGGAGCCGTCCACACAGTGGTCGTGGGCAGGCCCTTCGGACCGCAGCCTTCCTACAGGGGTCTCTTTCTGCCCTGGGGAGAGTCCTGCTGGAAGCCTGCCCCGTGGGCTGAGCCTCACCGCTGGCCTGCCATGTGTCCAGGGCGGTGCAGGGCTGTCCTGGCCTGTCGTCGCTGATCCTGCTCTTCCCACAGCCTGAGCTGAACCTGGAGCAGGAAGAGCTGGCCGAGGGGAAGCCCGGGAAGACTGCCAAGCGCAGCCACCGGAGGAAGCAGAAGCCCGAGGACGGGGCACCGGCACCGGCACCCGAGGACACCGCCTTCAGCGAGTACTCGGAGAAGGAGGCCGAGTTCACGGGCAGCGTGGGCGACGAGACCAGCTCCGCGGTGCAGAGCATTCAGCAGGTCTGCTGGTTTCTCTCTGTAAGATCGGGTGCCAGGCACTCCTATGGAGGCCGCTTCCCCGGGCACAGCGTCTGCACGCGCAGGACACCAGCCCATCTGCAGCGTGCACCCCGCACAGGTGGACTCCTCTTGGGTCTGCCCTGAGTCCTGCGGTCCACACTGGCCTTGTTCCCTGTAGCACGCCAGGCTCTGACCTCCACGTCACATTGGTCACTGTCAGCAGTAGCCTGACATCCCAGTGTGTGAAAAGGACGTCACCCTGGCTGGGGTCCCAGTGTGGGGAGACCCCAGGCTGCCAGTGTGTCCCCTGGTTGTGGAGGGGCAGTTGTAGGCACTGCAGGCCAGGCGGGCCCTCTGCAGGGGGAGGACAGGACGGGGCAGCTGAGCCCCTCCTCCCACAGAGCTCTGGCTGAGGCTCATCATGTTTGCTCCTGAGGCCCGCGTCTCTCGGGGCCCTCCTCTGCCTGCCTCCCACTCTGGAGGGGACCCCTGCACTCGGCTGCCCTCTGTGCTGCTTAGGAAGGAGAGCCACCCTTGCCCGGCTGTGGGGACTGCGGTGTCGCGTTCTCCTCCTTACCCTGCGGTGAGGATATCGTGCCCGCTCCCCACCACTGTGGCAAAGTGCCCAGCAAAGTCGCTTAAAGGAGGGAAGCGTTATTTTGGCTGTGGTCTGAGGTTTTAGTCTATGGTCACTTGGCCATCACTTTGGCCTGTGAGGAGGAAGAACGTTCCAGAAGAACATCATGGTGTGGAGTTCAGGGGCAAGCTGTCACCTCATGGCTGCAGGGAAGCCGAGATGGGGTGTGGGGACAAAAACTCCTTCTAAGGGGCGGACCCCGCAATGACACGCTCCCTCCAACCAGGCCTCTCCTAAAGATCCTACCACCCCAAATAGTGCCACCAGCCAGGCGCTCCTTGGTCCCGAGCCTGGGGTGGCTCTGGGGAGCATTTCAGACCCAACCATGGCAGGTTCTCTGTGGCTTGCGGGCAGCAGGGCGGGAGGCAGTGCCTGTGGGAGGCTCGGCCTCGGTTTTCATGCTGGCTTCCTCTCCTGCCCACCTGGGCAGCCCCTCCCTGGAGTGTTCTGCCCCCTAGTGGCCTGGTTATTATTTGCTTCTTGTTTCTCTTTTCCAATGGAAATGATTTTTCCAGGACAAGATTAACTTGGTGTCTTCTTCACCAATGGCTGTTTGCCTCTTATCCTTAGCCAGGAGCATGTGACAACCCCAGTGTGACTGTGACCCTGCAGCCAAGTGCACTCTCGGGAGCCTCCTCCACCCTCCTCTGCAGCAAACCTCACCGTCTCTTGCTCTGTGTCACTCTTCCAGGTGGTGGTGACCCTGGGAGACCCCAATGTGACTGCCCCATCAAGTTCCGTTGGCCTGACCAACATCACCGTGACCCCCATCACCACTGCAGCTGGGACTCAGTTTACCAATCTGCAGCCAGTGGCTGTGGGGCACCTCACCACCCCGGAACGCCAGTTGCAGCTGGACAACTCCATCCTGACCGTGACCTTTGACACCGTCAGTGGCTCCGCCATGTTGCACAACCGCCAGCACGATGTCCAGGTCCACCCGCCGCCAGAGGCCTCCAGCCCCCAGTCTGTGGCCCACTTCATCAATCTGACCACCCTGGTCAACTCCATCACCCCCCTGGGGGGCCAGCTCAGTGAGCAGCACCCACTCACATGGCGGGCGGTGCCCCAGACAGACGTGCTGCAGCCGCCACAGCCACCGGCGCCCCCACAGCAGGCGGCACAGCCCCAGGTCCAGGCCGAGCAGCAGCAGATGTACAGCTACTGAGCTGCCGCCGCCACCGGACAGACCAGGGACTGGGGGTGTCTTGAGGTGTGTGTGCTGGATACCAAACAGAGCAAAGGTGCATACGGTGCGTGGTGCCTGAGGTGGACGTAGCTTTACAGACCGTCTCCAGGTACCCCAGCAGCCGTGGGAGTGTCGGCTTAGCTCCAGAAACGACCCGGCAGGCAGGGTTTGAAACTCGGTCCGTGCCAGATATGCCTTACCAAGGTCGTGCAGCCGGCCTCGGCACGCTGAGGGCAGGGCTGGAGAAGGGCGTAGAGGTAGAAGCAGGTCCCCAGAGCGATGGTCATGAGGAGCGCGATCCGTTCCTTTTCTGTTTTCTTTGGAGCTCATTACTGTACTGAACACACAGTAGTCCCGGGGCAGCACACAGCAGAGAACACGGTTTTCTCCTCACTCCTGGATTTTTTTTGGCAAGTGAGCAGATAGAGGTTGAAGTAACTTCTCTTCAGAATATGGCTTGAGTCCAGTTTGCCGCACGGCTGTGGACTGAGGCCACATGTGAGATGTGCCACAGTGACATGGGACTCTGCCTTTGAGTCCCTCACAGGCAAGGGGTCACGTGAGGCCACCCACCCAGGCACAAAAGACATGTTGGGAATGTCCATCAATCCATTTTCATACGGTTTTTCATTTTCTTTTTTATTTCAAACGTGTATTCAAGACCTTGTTGTGGCCAACATTGTTTTTCTAACTTTAAAATGATGAAGTCGATTGCACTGTAGGACTGTCCACGTCCGATTCTGCACTGCTGCCCGTGCAGAGGCGCTCTCCCACAGTGGAGAGGTCCCTTCCAGAGGCTCCTTTGGAGTCGTCTCAGGATTCTCTGCCATCCAAAAGTATTTACTGTGGCTGAATCTCAGTCAGAGCCCTGAACAGAAGGACAGGGAAGAAATCCATGTCTTCTTTCTGTGTGAACCTCAATTCCAAAGGTGGGTGTGTCCGAAGACCCATTCCCTATAAAAAACGTTGAGCGATCAGGCTCTGGACAGGGAAGCGTGTGTGTTCCAGAAACACCGAGGACTCGGCTGCCTGCAGCTGGGAGTGGAGGCAGGCGAGGTTAGTCTAGCAGCAGATGCGTGGAATGCTCTTACAGCCAGCTCTGTAGGATACCCGTCACGCCCGCGTGCCACCCAGGGGTGAAGGGCCTGGCTGGCCGACCCGCTGTGTGCAGCCAGCCGTGGTGGACGTGCAGGCGTGGGAGAGGAGCTGTCTTCAGCACTGCCTGTGAGGGCCAGCTGGCCTACTGTGACCAGGGAGGGGATCCCGCTAACATGGGCAGGAGAGCCTGGCTCTGGGCGCAGGTATGTGGGGCAGCATGGGGCTTTCCTGGGCTTCAGTTCATTCCCAGCAGCAAGCTTCTAGGGTGGCTCCGGAGCTGGTTTTGTGCAATACGTGCCCTCTGAGCCCGGAGCTGGTGGGCATGCCGAGCCCTGGCCCCCTGCCGGGCCCACGCGTGCCGTCTTGCCTCAGCAGACTCCACAGTGGGAGAGAGTTTGGATTCTTAATTTATGGTAGTTATTTTTTGTTATTTATATATATAAGGAACTGCTTCGTGTGAGGTGGTTTCCTTCTTGGGCGAGGGTGGCTTGTTCTCCATTCTCCAGCCGCCCCTGGACTCGCCGGGAGAGCCAGGGTTCCTGAGCTTTCTCCCTAAACGTTAGTGCCAGTCTCTGCGTTTGCAGAGTCTCCAGGGCAGAACAGCCTGGCGAAAAGCCTGTGCAGGCGAGGCTGGTGACTGACCTGCACGGGCCTCTGTCCCTCATCCTGCTTCCTGGGAAAGAAAGGCCTTCTCAATTGTTCTGATTTTTTTTTTTTTACGGAGTTGTGTCAGGTGTTTCTGAAGAACCTGATTCAGGTCATGTGGCGCGGGCGCTGCCACTGTTGCTGAAACACAGAGGCAGCTTCTCCCCGGGTGGCAGGTGGGCACTCACACAGCCGGACTGTCTCCCGGGCTTCTGTGGACACATGATCTTGATAGGGTCACGTCTGAGCAAGCGTGTTGTCCTAAGGCAATTGCTGTGAATCTCACAAGAAACTGGATAGTGAACAAAAGGTCCTTCCCAAAGAGTCCTCAAGGGCCGCTGCTCTGCCCCACACCCTTGTTATCCAGAGCGCTGGACTCTTTACGAGACCACGGTGCACAGGGGTGTCTCTAAAGGAAGAGGCCGTGTGGCCAGCGAGCCCTGCTGCCCATCTCAGTGGTGACAACTTAAATCATGAGGACGTGTTTGACCGGTGAGCTGGTGGAGCTGGCCTGCCTCTTGCAGGCAGAGCACAGGGTCCGCGGCCTGCCATGCGTCCTGTGCCCTGCAGGAGGGGCCCGGCCTCTGGCGCAGCTGTAGCGTGTGACGTGTTCTCTCAGGAAAGTGCTGTGCGCGTGCCCCACCCTGTGTCCAGCTCAGAACCGCTGGGCGGGTTGGCGGGGCAGATTCCAGTGCCTTGCCTGGTTCCACTGTCAGAGCCCACAGGCGGAGGCTCGTGGCTCCCGGCTGAAGGCAGCATGCGTGACCTTGTCATTGGGCTTCAAAGGGCATTGACTGTCCTAGATGCTGAGTGTCTTTCATGTCACATCATTTGTATAATGGTAAATAAAGGTGCTGTGACCTGTGTTCTCCATCGCTAGCCCTCTGCCTGCCACCACAGTGACATTCTGACCCCCACCAGGGGTGACATCTTAATTTTCCTCCAGAAAGAGACGCCCGGAGCCCGTGTGGCCTCTTCTGAAGCCTGGCTTGGAGAATGGGCACAGAAAGATCCGTAGGCAGAAGGGACCCTGACCAAGGCATTCCTGTGGCCCTGCTGTCCTTGATCAATATTAAGTCACGTGTTCCATGTTAGTTCTGAAGCGCCTCCACGTCTACCTTCCTCTAGGGAAGGAGGGAGGGGGCACCGTGGGTATTCTAGGTGGCTTCTGGCAGCTGTCCCTTGGCAGATTGGATGCTTGCCACTGAAGACGCTTCCTTGTGTGTGCCACGTGCACAGGGCTCCGCACACCGGGAACTTTCAGACCCTCCTGGGAGGAAACCAGTGATGCATGTCCATCCCTGGCCACCGGCAGCCTGCATCTCTGCTTGGGGCATGGACGAGGGAGAGCCTGCACTACCTCCAGCCGAGGGATGGAAAGCACAGCAGTCCCAGTCCGTGAGTGCCGTCCCCACACAGCAGGGCCAGAACCCAGAGGGGAGCTGGTGGGCCACGGCTCCTCTTGACCGTCTCCACGTCTGGTACAAGTGCACCGGCACAAAGGGGCCCTAGATCGGGACAGGGACTAACAGACTCACTGGTGAGGCAGTGCACTAGGCAGAATTATCCAGAGGTGGTCCTGGGTTTCCAGGATAAGGGGTTGACTGGGACCACCCTTCCCCCAAGCCTGTGTCCCTTCCTTGACCAGAGACCATTCCCTCAGTCCCCGGGCACCCCAGCTACAGGCAGCCGCCACCGCACGAACTGGCTCCTTAACCCTGCAGCCTGCGCCCCCTCCCAGCTGGTGTCCTCCACAAGGAGGGGGCCAAGAGGGAGAGTGCCCCTCACTGCTGCGCAGACCCACCCTGCATCTCAGATTCATCCTGGGCAGTGGGAGTTCCACAGGGGACCTGGGAACTGGCTCCCTCCCACTGTGTGTGGTGTCAGGTCTCCTGAGAGCTGGTGGCCACTCTCACGGCAGCCCAGAGCTTGGTCCAGGCTTGAGCTGCTTGCTTCTGAGTTTTAGACACGGACTGGTAGCACGGTCATAAGGGAAGGAGGAGCTGACTCCGAGCCACAGGCTGCTCAGGAGCATCGGGCCCTGGGCTCTGCCACTCCTTTGTGAGCACCAGTGTCCCCCTGGTGCCTCCGAGAACAGCCCTGTTGGATACTGCCCACTCTCGGAGGGGACGATCTCACTCTGCATCTTGCTGCCCCGGTCTTGGCCCTGTGCTCCATCCCCACACTCAGCCACCAGCCCTGTCGTCCACCTGTGGGTGCAAGCCCAGCGTCACCCTGCATCTTCTTTCCACACTAATGTCCTGAGCATTTCTGAAAGTGTCCAGTTCCAGCACCTCCAGAACCCCCTGGTTCTGTGGTCAGCTGAAACCCCATAAGTGACTGTCCAGCTTCCCCTACCCCCCAGGATGCTTCATGCTTTGCCTCAGCCACCCTTGGACAGGCAGGCGTCCCGTATTGTCACCTACACGCTGAGCCAGATGATGGACTCCTGAGTGCCTTGCGTGCAGCACCAGGTCCTGCAGGCCCTAGGGCGGCAGAGAGGCTCTTTGGGGATGCTGGGTCCTGAGTACTCGGCAGCCCACCAGGACCCCCCACAGCCCCGGGCTCTGCTGGGTCAGCCCACCTCCTGGCTCTGTACCTTCCCTTCCCCTGGGTGAATGGCTGCTTGTCCCTCAAATCTCAGCCCAAACTCAGCAGCCTTCCAGAACCCTCTAGAAGCTCACAGTTCCTGCGCTGATGGCTGCCTGCACGTGCTGATGGCTGCCTGCACGCGCTGCTGTTTATCCAGGAGCTCACTGTCTTCCCTCCGTCCTCCCTGCTGTGAGCGAGCTGCAGGAGGGAGGACTGTGTGGGCATTTCCCTGCACAGGGAGGGTTATCAGGCAATGGCAGGACCGACCAGGGGCCAGGCAGTCTCCCCTGTGTGGCCCTCACAGGCCGGCACTGTCCTGCACACTGTGCTGTCTGTTTCACACACAAGTGTCTTCTCACACCGTGTCTCCTTTCTTGAAAGATTCTGTTTCATCAGAGTAAAGTAGCTCATTTTTTCAGGAAAAAAGAACCCTAAAATCTTAGCAGCTTAAGACAATAAATATTTCTCTCTTGCTCAAACTATGTGACTACCAGGAGCCGCATCATGACAGCCGCTCAGGGTCGGACAGTGGGACCTGGGACCTGGAGCAACTCCAGTCACGGTGCAGAGAGAAGCCCAGGCAGAGCACAGCAGCCTCAGCTGACCAAGGCAGAGTCCAGGGCCAGGCAGCCGAGCTCCAGGGCAGAGTGCTAGGGAGGATGGGGCTGCACAGGACCAGCAGAGGGCCCGAGACTCAGCTGAGGACTGACTGTGCGCTTGGAGGAGACCACCTATTCCCACCTTGCAGAGTCAGCCTCCTGAGCCTCCTAAGGTTGGATGGAGTTTTCAGGAAGTTTGCCTAAACACAGGGGAAGTTAGCCCTGCACCCCATCTGACTCCACCTAATATGACAGGGTTACAAGGAGCTAAGAGGTCCCGAACACAAAGAGGCAAGGACGTGAAATGCTAATTATTCTGATTGGTCATTACACCTGGTACTCAGGCATTGACTGTTCACGGGGAAGCCCAGAAATATGTGCAATGTCAGGTGTTAATTAAAAATACGAAGTATAATAAAAAGGAAAATCCTGTGGCCCAGCGCGTTGGTGTGTGCCTGTAATCCCCGCAGCTCAGGAGGCTGAGGCAGGAGGATTGCGAGTTCAAAGCCAGCCTCAGCAAAAGCGAAGTGCTAAGCAACTCAGTGAGAACCTGTCTCTAAATAAAATACAAAATAGGGCTGGGGTGTGTCTCAGTGGTCTAGCGCCCCTGAGTTCAATCCCTGGTTCCAAAAAAAAAAAAAAAAAGGAAAATCCCATCGTATGAATCACTTCACAAGGATGCAATTTTTTCTTAGACAATTATATTTACACTAGTATCTGGGTTCCTTTTGACACAACTATACACACAAAGAATTTGATTTCAATCCCCCTTCCTCCTCTGCTCTACTGATCTCCCTTTCACTCCTTCACTTATTTATTTCTGACTGGCACTTTCTGCATGTACACAAAGGTGGAATCCCTTTGGTACATTTATGTGTGAGTGAGACATGATTCTGTGAGACTCGTTCCTTATTTCTTCCCCTTTCTCGTCCCTCCCCCTCCCCCTTCTCCTTCTACTCCACTGATCTCCCCTGTGTCTCTATGAAATCCCACCCCCTCCCCAGGCCTCCTTTCCCTCATTTTGCTCCAACTTCCACAAGACAGAAAGCATTCCACCCTTGGCTTTCTGAACCTGGTTTATTTCACTTAGCATGGTTTTCTCCGTGTCCATCCTTTTACCAGAAAATGCCAAAATTTCATTCTTCTTTATGGCTCAGTGAAACTCCATTTTGTATATACCACACATTTCTGATCCATTCATCTATTGACGGGCATTTGGTTATTGTGAATTGTGCTGCTACAAAGATTGAAGTGGCTGTGTTGCTGTAGTATGGCAATTTTAGTTCTTTTGGATTAATACCAAGAAGAGGGAATAGGCTGGGTCATATGGTGGTTCCATTCTTACTATTCAATTGTTCTCCAAAGTAGTTGAACTAATTTGCAGCCCACCAATGATGTTATAAATGTACCTTACCCCACGTCTTCACCAACATTTATCATTATTTATATTCTGGGAACTGCCATTCTGACTGGAGATGAAATCTTGGCATAGTTTTGATTTACATTTCTCTGATCGCTAGAGACGTTGAATGTTTATTCATATATTTGTAGACCACTTGGGTTTCTTCTTCTGAGAAATTTCTGTTGAGTTCCTTTGCTTTAGTGATTGGGTTATTTGCTTTTTGGCATTGAGTTTTTTGAGTTTTTTATATATTCCGGATATTAACCCCTTGTCAAGGGAAAGCTGGAAAAGATTATATATCCATAGGCTCCCTTCTCCTTCTTTCTTTCTTTCTTTTTGTATTTATTTTTTAGTTATAGGTAGGCACAATATCTTTATGTTTTTCTCTGTGGTGCTGAGGATCCAACCCAGTGCCTCATGCATGTTAGGCAAGCGCTCTTCCTCTAAGTCTCAACCCCAACCCTCTCCTCTCTTTCTTAACTATTTCCTTTGCTGTGCAGAAGCTTTTGAATTCGATGGCATCCCACGTGTGGATTCTTGGTTTTATTTCTTGGTATTCTGGGGTCTTGTTGAAGAAGTTGGTGCTGCATCTCTGTGATGCAGTGTGGCCCTGTGTTTTCACCAGCATTTGCAAGCTTTCTGGTCTCATTCCGAAGTCTTCAATCTATTTTGATTTGACTTCCTTGCTGGGAGGAAGACAGAAGTCTCATTTCATTCTTCCACGTGGAGATAACCGGTTTTCCTGGCACCATTTGTTAACAAAGGCTATCTTTTCTCCAATAGATTTTGGGTTCCTTTATTAAGTATTAGGTGGCTATAAGCATGTAGGTTTGTCTCTGGGTCTTCTATTCTATTCCGTTGGTCTTCTTGTCTAGTTTGATGCCAGTACCATGGTATTTTTGTTACTAAGCTCTGTAGTATAATTTGAGATCAGGTATTGTGATGCCCCCAGCCTCACTTTTCTTATTCACAATTGCCTTGGCTATTCTGGGTCCCTGATTCTTCCTCATTAATTTAATGACTTTTTGCTACTTCTGTGAAGAATGCCATTGATATTTTGATGTGTAATGCGTATTGCGTTGAATCTGTATATTGCTTTGGGTAGTGTGGTCCTTTTGACAATATTAATTCTTTCTATCCAAAAACATGGAAGGTCTTTCCATATTCTGAGGTCTGCAAGAATGCAATTTTAAAGAAAAAAAAATTGAAAAGATAAAATCGTGTCCAAAATACTTAACTAAGTCCCAGAACAAAATTCAAGAATTTTTATTTAAGAATACAAAAAATATAGTGATCAACTTTGTAAATTTCAGAATGGCATCAAATAAAACATCATCAGGAGAGGAGCTGGGCATGGTGGCACACACCTGTAATCCCAGTGGCTCAGGAGACTGAGTTAGGAGAATTTTAAGTTCAAAAACATCCTCAGAGAGACCATATCTCTAAATAAATATTTTAAAGGGCTGGGGATATGGCTCAATGAACGAGTGTCCCTGGGTTCAATCTCCAATACCCCCCTCCCCCCAAAAAAAAGAAAATCAGGAGAGAATCAGGAAAACATACCAATGAAGAATTGCAAAATTAATCAAAACCAACTTGGAAATGGCAGAATTGGTTGGTAGACAGTGGTATTAAGAGAGTGATTCTATTGTTCATAGGTTCAAAAAGCTAAAGGAAAGATTGAACATGTTAAAGTCATGGAAGACATTTAAAAAACAAACAACTAAGTGAACTCCCAGGGATGAAAACTTCAGTGAGAATATAAAAAATAGACTGAATAATATTAACAGCAGATCTGGCAGAAGAAAAAAAAATCAGTGAACTTAAAATGATAAAATATCAAAATTAAATACACAGAGAGGGCTGGGAGGAAATGAGCAAAGCATCAATGATCCCAGGACAACGTTAACCAGCTGAATCTATGTGTTGCTGGGGTTTTCTGACAGGGAAAGGGTGAGAAGAAAAATATAAATGAGTAGTGGGCAAACTTGCTCCACAGTGATGAAAACTGTCAACCTCTATATTCAAGAAACTCAATGAACCCCAAGCATGAGAATGATAAAGAGAACCATGTCACGACTTGGGGTAAATTGCTTAAAGCCAATGATTAAAAAAAAAAAAAAATCTGAACTGGTCCTAAGAAAGGACATGGCATGTACAAAAGAACAATGACAGTGACTTCACGTCAAGAGCAAGTCAGAAGACAATGGAAGGGCTGGGGTTAGAGCTCAGCGGTGGAGCGCCTGCCTCGCACGCGTGAGGCCCTACACCACATAAAAATAAACAAATAAAAATAAAGATATTGTGTCCATCTACAAATAAAAACAATTTAAAAAAAAAAAAAAAAAGACAACGGAGTAATGGTGTGAATTCTATACCCAGCAAAAATATCTTTCAAAAAAGAAGACCCAATAATGACTTTCCTAGACACAAAAAGCTCAACAGCAGACGGCCTGGAGGTGCTGCCAAGTGGAGATGTGGGCCCACAAGGGCCTGGAGAGCCGTGCAATGGTGGCTAGGTGCATAATATGCAAGACTTTATCTTTCCACTCATCAAATAAATAGATAACTTCTTAAAGCAAAGATAAAACCCTTATACTGCAGGGTGTATAATACAGTCACACACTGCACAGTGGACCACATGAGATCATATCCCCAGCCACTTCTCAGTTTCTGTAAATACACTCTGATGCTGGCCCAGTGACAGAATCGGCCAGGGATGTGTCTCTCAGAACACCCTCCTGCCATCGAGTAATGCACACATGTAGACAGCCACTGTCATGTGTGATTACACGTGTGGTGATGACAGTTGGGCACAAGGGCACAGGCCTGTGATCCCGGTGACTCAGGAGGCTGAGGCAGAAGGAGTGCAAGTTCAAGGCCAGCCAGGCAACTTTGTGAAGCCCTGTCACAAGATAAAACAAAAAGATGTAACTCAGTGGTAGAACACCGCCCTGGGTTCAATCCCCAGAGAGGAAGGAAGGAAGGAAGGAAGGGCAGAGTGGGGGAGGGGGAGAGGGGCCCTACCACGGGCCAGGAGGAGGAAATGAGGCCTTCTGTTGGAAGGTGCTTGTCCTGGACGTGGTGGAACATCTTTGAGTCAGATGGTGGTGAGTGACAGTTGGGTGTCCTAAAGCAACAACTAGAACCTATTAACAGGCTAGTAAGTCAGCAAAAGTGATGCTGCGTATCCAACTCGACCCTCCCACGATGCCAAAGGAGGCCACAAAAGGGGAACGGGGCACCGGTGGGACCTAGAGAAAATAAGTAGCAAAGTGGAGGATTTAAATCCAACCACATCAGTGAGCCTTAAACAAAAGGATCCCAGGGCCCCAGGTTCGGCTTTCCATGACTGTAACAAACGTCGGAGGTGATCAACTCAGAAATGAAGAAGGTTCCTTTGGGCTCATGGTCTCAGAGGTCCCAGTCCCTGGTCTGTGCACCCCGTTGCCTTTAAGCCCGTGGCAGGGTCACCCGTGGCAGGGTCACCCGTGGCAGGGTCACCCATGGTGGGGGCACTTGGTGGGAACCCCTCGACTCTTGGCTGGGAAACAAAAGAGAGGAGGAGAGAGAAGTGAGGTCCTGCTCTCCCCGGGGGGCACTGCCTCAGTGGCCCGAAGACCCCCTGGGCCCCTCCTCTGAAGGGACCCACCACCTCCTAAAATCGCCCCGCCGGGAGCAGCCTCAACACAGGGCTCTGGGGGTCACTGGAGCCCTGTGCCACAGCACCCCCCAGTTAAAAAGGAGCTCATCAGGACGAAACTCCAGGAAGCAGCAGTGGGGGAGGGGGAGGAGGACGGGGCCCGGGCCAGCTCAGCGACCGCGCTCCAGGTTGACACTCCTCAAGGCTGCCCCCCTCCCTAGCCAGGCCTGCCACACAGCCCCCCACCCCACCCCCCCGCTACAGGGCAGGACACGCATCCCACCTGTGCGTGGGGGATGGGGCTGCTGACCAGCACTAATGACCGTCACTTAAGTCTACTCCCTTCCCTGCAGGGAACAGGGAAACTGGACAGCCTGCTCGGGGCCACAGGGTGAGCTGTGACGTCGGGCTTTGTGTCCGCTGCTGCCTGACTCTGGGCTGGGACTCTTGACCTCCCGAGGGACCTCCTGGAACATGCTACGGGAAGGTTGTCACGGGCTGAGCCACCCAGAGCCGTGGCTCCCACAGGTCAAAAACAGTCGCACACGGTCATCCCACAGGGGCCAACATGGTGCCTGCCCTTCCCGAGAGCTCTGTGGCGGCGACCGTGGTTTCCCTGGCGTTGGATCTAGGGTCCAGGGCTTGGTGTGTGTGCCTGTTGTGAAGGGCGCGCCCACTCGCCACACGTCACGGCAGCCTGACCCGAGGTGCCCATCCCACAGACAGGCAAGATGAGGCACTCGCTCCCACAGGTGCCTGCAGACAGCAGGGCCCCGGGCAGGTGCTGGGCCCGGTCAGTACGCACTGGTTACATCTCGCTCTCTTCTACAGAGCCAGTAAGATCTGTGAAAATCTACATGAAACCACACACACACACACATGCACACATGCACCCAGACACACACACTCAGGGTCTGTACGACCTGGGGAAGTCTGCACAAGCCCTGGAGTCCAGCTAACCACGCTGATCCCCGCCAGCTCCCTGGCCGTGCATTGCTTCCGTGGGAGGAGCAACCTCAGGGCTCCTGGTGGTAGACCCAGCCTGGTTTTCTCTTAAAATTGGGAGCCATCTCGCCACAAAGCCATGAAAAGCTAATTTTGGCTTTCCTATAAATTACTGCAAATTCTGAACCTGCTTGGAATGCCTGCCGTGCCTTGAACTCACCCCTGCCTGGCTCTCCGACAGTTAGCAGCCCTCTCTGAAACTTTAGTGACGCCTCACAAACCTTGGCCTTCCCTGGCCAGATGCCGACCCTCTCTGAGGCTCTAATGACCTTCATAAATTCTGATGTCGGGGCCAGAAAAAATGTAAACTAGCATTTGTGTGATGCTCGTCAGAGTTCTGTCATCTGTAACCCCCCCTACTTTGTGTAACTTTCTGGGCTGTAAAGTTGGGCTGCAGGAAAGCTGCAGGGCCGCCTTGTTCCCGCGGTTTTGGGTGGGAGAGGCAGCCCGGCCGGTGGAAATAATAAGCTTGCTTTAGTTTGATTTTAATTGGAGTCAGTGGTCTTTTCTTTGTATCCTGGTCTAACACTAGCACTTTGCAACTTGCTGTGAGTCTCTAATTATTTGAAAATCAAAAAAAAAAAAAAAAAAAGAATCCCTTGGCCTTGGCCTTGGCCTCCCATGCTCTGGAACAGAGGATCTGCTTTCCGTTTCTTAGTTCCAGTGCAAGAAAGCCGGAAAAGGAGCATTAGAATTCACCTCTGTGCGCCTCCCTCGCCTCCCTCCCACCCGTCCCCGGCTGTCACCACCCAATCTCACACCTCTAGCTTTGTGGACTCAGGAACCTTAGGTAAGACGGAATCACACATTATGTAACATTAAGAAATATTTGCCTGGCAGGGTATCTGTAGGTCTTTTAATGGAGACTTATGGAGATGTATCCACTCGCAGGCAGCTGTGAGAGGTGGAGAGGTCTCTTGTCCTTCCCAGTTCCCCCAGGGCTGACAACTTTTAAAAGGGTGACTTTGATGCCATCCAGGTCTAATTCTGAGTGCCCGTGCGAGTTTCACTGGTCGTGTGCTTGCACCATCTCCATGGTATCAGTGGTGGTGCTGGTCTGGGCAGTTGCCATCACAGTCCAGATGCCCCATGTTCCCCTCCTGAGACTGGCTTCTCTGCTCAGCCCCATGCACCGGGCTGTTGAGAGCCACAGCCAAAGGGGCCCCAGCAAACTTCCAGCTGCCAGCTGATGATTGGCTCACAGTGGCCCCAGGAACATCTAGCTGATTGGCTCCTCTGCAGTGATGTTCACTGGGCTGTTTCCCTGCCCATCACACTGCCAGCTGATGATTGGCTCACAGCGGCCCCAGCAACATCTAGCTGATTGGCTCCTCCACGGAGCTGCTCATTGGGGGACTTCTTTGGCTCCGCCCATGTGACCCAGCCAATTGGCCTCAAGAGCAGGAGGATTGTGGGAGGTGGGGAGGCTGGTGTGTGGGTGAGAGGCTTGTGGAAGCCGGTGGTGGCAGTTGGGCTCTGAGGGTTTTTCCTGAGGAGCTGTTTTGCTTGGCGTTTGTAGTTCTAAAAGTAAAGTGAGTTTCTTTTGACAAGTGGCTCCTGAATTGTGCCCAGCCAGACTGCGGCACCGGGCCGCCCAAGGTACTGGGAGCACCCATAGAGTCCAGGCTGCACCAGTTCCTTGGGCCACTCACCCACCGAGAGACGTTTGGGGTTGTTTCATTTGGGGGCTGTTACCAACAAAACCTGCTGTGAACCTCTGTATATGCTTGGGCACATAATTTTTCATTACTCTGAGATAAAAGCCCAATAGTATAATTACTGAATTGAAGGTCAACATACAGACTTTTCTGGGAAATAATGGTGGAATTGCCTGACAACTAATGTTAGGTTGTTTAAGAAGTGGTTTGTGGGGTTGAGGATTTACTCAGCACAGGCCAGGCCCTGAGTTAGATCCTCAGCCCTGAAAAAAGAAAAAGTGTTATTTTTTTGGGGGGGGGGGTGCTGATGTGGTGGTGCACACCTGTAATCCCAGCAACTAGAGAGGCTGACACAGGAGGATTCCAAGTTCAAGGGCTGCCTGGGCAGCTTAGTAAGGCCCTAAGCAAGTTAGCATGATCCTGTCTGAAAATGGAAAGGGCTGGGGTTGTACTTCAGTGGTTGGGCACCCCTGGGTTCAATCCCCAGTGCTGGTGTGGTGGGGAATGGTGGTTCATGCTTTCCGTGTAACTAGTATTGTCAGGTGGTAAAATTATCCACCCAGGACCTTAAAAGCAAAATTTTTAGTCTAAGATCATAGATTGAGGAGGTAAGAAAAAACAGTTTCTAGCTCAGATGGATGGAGAAGGACACTTGGCTTCTTTATTTATAACCTTTTTATTTTTATTTTTCCTGTGCTGGGGATTGAATCCAGGGGTGCTCTACCATGGAGCTACATCCCCAACCCTTTTTATTTTGAGACAGGGTCTTGCTAAGTTGCTGAGGCTGGCCTTGAACTTGTGATCCTCCTGCTTCAGCCTCCCAAGTTGCTGGGATCACAGGCTTGTGCCACATACCCACATTCACCATGTATTTTATTTATTTATTTATTTAGATGTTGATGATCTTTATTTTATTTGTTATTTTATTTTTTGTCAAGTATTTTATTTATGTATTTATTTTTACTGATTTTTTTTTAAAAATACATGACAGTGGAATGCATTACAATTCTTGTTACACATATAGAACACAATTTTTCATATCACTGGCTGTGTATAAAGTATGCTCACACCAATTCATGTCTTCTTCATACATGTACTTTGGATAATGATGACCATCGCATTCCACCATCATTGCTAACCTCCTACCCCCTTCCTTCCCCTCCCACTCTTCTGCCCTATCTAGAGTTCTTCTATTCCTCCCATGATCCCCCTCCCTACCCCACTATAATCAGTCACCTTATGTCAGAGAAATATTTGACATTTTTTGGGGGGGATTGGCTAACTTCACTTGCATTAATTTTATTCATTATTTTATATGTGTTGCTGAGAATCCAACCCAGTGCCTCTCACATGCTAGGCAAGCGCTTTACCTGAGCCACAACCCCTGCCCATCACCATGTATTTCTAAGTGGTGGAGAAAAACATTCTTCCTTGGAGACCAAAGCTTTGAAGCTCCAAAGTAACTGAATTCATTATACCCTCCAGGAATTAGCACTGGAAGTTTCTGGGTTATAACGAGACTTGGAAATCCTGATCCCCAAGGTTTCAATTGTATTAACAAGATCATTAATGAATTCTTCCACTGTGTTCATTAGGTAATGAATTGTGTCCCTTGTTAGCAAAGGGGGACACGTGACCTTTCAGGTTTCTTACTGTCCACACTGTCTTAATGATGAATGGCATGTGACGTTCAGTAGAGAGTAGTTCTTTCGTCTCCACCCAATCTCCTTCTGTTAAATGGTCAGACAGTAGAAGTGGCAGATTAAAGAGACTTTATTTGGTCCCCATCATATGCCTTGCACCTAAGTTCATAGCACGCTCGGAAGGCCCTCAGATACACATTGCATTCTAACATAGAGGTGGGGAAGTATTACTCTACCCTATTGGTTTTCAAAAACCATATTCCCTAGGCTGTCCCACACATCTCAGTCCTTCCTACGTAACTCTCTAGTGTCCTACCTGTTATAGTCTAACAAAGACCCTTGATGGGTGAAATAAAAGAAGCAATGGAAATTCCAGCCAAGACTACAGTGTGTGTGGTGCCGAGGGGGGGGGGCAGGCACACAACCATGCCTCATTTGCTATAACAAAATACCTGAGGCTGGGTAATTTATAGAGAAAAGAGACTTATTTGGCATGTGATTCTGGTGGCTGGGAAGGCCACATGGCATGGCCCTTGCTGGCCAGGCCCCTCTCTGTGCAGCATCATGGCTGGAGCCTGAGACCCACAGCAAGCGATGCAGCAGGAGACAAGGTGGGGTTGAGTGGGGCTCATAACAACCTCCCTCACAGGAGAGCCAAACCCCCTCACCAGGTCGGACCCTCACCAGGTTGGACCCTCACCAGGATGGCCTGACCTAGTTACCTCCCACCAGGCTCCGCCTCTCACATGTGCACCTCTCAGCACCATCCCGCCAGGGACTGGACTTCCCCAAGGGACCCTCTGGGGACGCAGTGAGTCGGGACCACAGCCTCCTGCCTCTGTCCTCACACCCCAAGCAAAGCCCTCTTCACGGCATGGTTAATTTGGGGTGGGTTGGACATTAATGTTTTGCATTCTTTAAAAACTCAAGATGGAATTATGTTAGAGATTTTCAGTTGTTGGGGACATCTCCTAAGCATCAGTAAAAACATGTGATTGAAATTGTTTATATTTGAACACCTAGCCGGTTAGACAAGACATGATAAATTGTCCCAGCATCAACTGTCACTCAGCAGGCACTCCACCATGGTGGCTCAGCTAGCCCCACGGTGGCCCCCTGCACGGCTGTCAGCTCATGGTGGATTATTAGGGCTCATTGTGAAAGAGGAGGCATCATTGCCAGTAAAATATCATCGCCACGATGCGCTGACTTAATGAATCTATGACTTCACACTGTGGAGCTGCGTTTCCTCTCCTGTGTTTGGAAATCTATCAGTGCTTTTGGAGAAATTGTGAACTTGGAGAGGTTGCCAGCCCCTACTCAGGCCATGTAGCTCCCTTCAGGAAAAGAATAACATCACTGTTCGCCGGGCGGGGGGCTTCCGCCTGTAATCCCAGCGGCTCTGGAGGCTGAGGCAGGAGGATTGTGAGTTCGAAGCCAGCAACTTACAGGGTCCCTAAGCACTTAGCAAAACCTTGTCCCAAAATAAAAAGGATTGGGATTGAGCTTAGTGGTAAAGTGCCCCTGGGTTCAATCCCCAGCACCAAAAAGAAAAAAAAAAAAAAAGATCAACAACCGTGTGAATTGTCCCCATGGAGCTGAACTTCTTAGGCTCATGGTGAAGGATATCCCCTAAGACCCTTCAAAATGTTCCCTGATTAACCAGCTTGTGAACGTGGTACCAAACAGTACAGAGACTTAAAAAAACAAAACAAAACAAAAACAAAGCCAGAGGTCTGTGTTTTTCCTTTAAAATTTAAAAGGTAACAACAAAAACCTAAATGCCCCTGCAGGCTTCAGCACTCACTGTCACTGGGGAGCACCCTGAACCTGATCAGCCGCCCACCCCGCCTCCTTCAGGTGGAGTCAAGGCTAAGGATGTACCTGATGATTCACCCGCCCAGGCCAGGCTCCCCGGCTCCAGGCTGGCACTGCCCGGGTTTGCCGTGCACCCGCACTGTGAGAACTTCCGCTGGGTGGCCAGCTCACCCGGCTGCGGTGACTCACCTGAGCCTGGAGTCCTGTCCTCCACTTGGGACCGCATCAAGTTTTATAGCCCTTGGCTGCAATTTGAGCACCATGGTTTCAGGCCAAAAACAGAAACGTGGCCAATCTACCCCAGACAGGATGTATTTTATTAAGGAAGCAAGTGAAAGAGATTTTGCAGCTGCACACAATTACCTGGCATGCCCTGCCCCGAGCACCCTCATGTTGGATGATTGAGGCACCTGCTCTCGCTCTGTTCTTTGTCAAGCTCAAGATCAGGAGGAGCTGAGGAGAGCCTCTCAGGCTCACTCCTTAGCGGCTATGACCTTCCAGGGCTTTCTCCAGACACTTTCTCCTTCCTGCCTCTCTGAACCTCCAGGGATTTCAAATGTTGGCTCTAAGCCTCAAAGTGCTATTTTGCATAACTTCCTTGAAGGCTCTTTCTTGCAAGGGCTGTGTGCGTGATTGGAATCTAGTGACTTAAAAACTCCAAATCCTGGACCCCTAAAGCTCGGGAAATAATGCCAAGAGTTAATACGTGGGATGGTAACAAATAAAAACCTTCTGCACAGCGAAGGGAACATTTAGGAATGGGAAGAGAGAACCCACAGGATGGGAGAAAACCTGTGCTAGCTGCTCTCTAACAGAGGATTTATATCTAGAATATAAAAAGAGCTCAAAAAAACCTATGCTAAAAAACAAACAACCCAATTAATAAACGTGAAAATGAATTAAGCAGACATTTCTCAAAAGAAGAAATGCAAATGGCCAACAAATATATGAAAAAATATCCAACATCGGGGCTGGGATGTGGCTCAGTGGTAGAGCACTTGCCTAGCATGTTCGAGACCCAGGGTTTGATCCTCACCACCACATAAAAATAAATAAAATAAAGGTATTGTGTTCAAAAAAAAAAAAATCCAACATCATTAGCAATTAGAGAAATGCAGACCAAAACTACTACCTGAGATTTTACCTCACTCCAGCCAGAATGGCAGGCATCAAGAACACAACTAAAAATAAATGCTCGAGAGGATGTGGAGGAAAGGATCTCTTTCACACTGTTGGTGGGACTGTGAATTAGTATAGTCAATACGGAAGTCAGCATGGAGGGTCCTCAAAAGTCTAGGCCTGGAACCGCCATGTGACCCAGCTGTACCGCTCCCATACACACGTTTACAGCAACACAGTGCTGGTGCTCAGGGTCCCTCAGGCAGTGACAGAGAAGTCAGAGGGCCTTTAGGGCTTCCCAGGCCTGGAGGAAACTTCCAACAGGAGAGGCAGGGGTCAGGCCGGGGTGCAGAAGAAGGAGGGGCAGGAATCTGAGGGATCAAAACATGACCGCTAAAGCCCATTTGTATTTTATTATATATATATTTTTTCGCGGTGCTGGGGATTGAACCCAGGGCCTTGTGCATGTGAGGCAAGACCTCTACCAACTGAGCTACATCCCCAGTCCAAAGCTAAACATTTTTAAAAGCCAAGGCAATCTTCCAGAAATTTCCTCAGACAGCAAAATGATAGGAAATTGAAGAAAAAAAAGTAAAGTCGATTCACAGAGGAGGTTCCCACACCCACGTCAGCAGAGACCCCAAAGGTGGGGAGCGGAGAGAATGCAAAGGGGGAACTGTCAGAGAAAGGACAGAGGGAGGTGTCTGGGACACAGGTCCCTCTGCTCCTCTGTGGATGTGTCACCCTGATAAAACACACTGGTGCCGAGGCAGGGGGCAGTGTGGGCCATCGCTGGCACTCTGCCATCTCCCCTCGGTGCACCTACCAGGGGCCCAGAACCCCAGGGCAGCACCCAGCCCACTCCCCCTGCTCCAACGCCACAGCCTCAGGCTCTCCAGGGAAAGCCCTGCAGGGCCCCTGTCTGTCCCCCCCACCGTCTGGGCTCCCTGTCCCCAGCCCGGCCTCCCCTGCCCCCCAGCTCCCTGTCTACCCTCCCTGCAGCTGGCCCCATGCACCTCCAACTCTTCCAGCATTGTCTTCAGGGGGTGTTTTGATTTCAGAAATGAATGCCAGCAGTGAACCAGTGCTCCAAACCAAGGTGAGGACGGACAGAGCTCTTCAACCCTCTCGGGAAACGCACAGACAAGGCCTGCAGTGGACAACACCAGAAAGAGCAGCGTGGAGAGGCCCGAGCCTCCGTCAGGAAAGAGAAACTGGACAAGAGGTGCTTTGGGCCACCACCAGGGGCAGGGACCAGCCGGTCCTACAGCCTTCCACTTCAGCCTGCGGTCTGTCTGGCGGGTCTGACCATGTGCATGCAGCGCCTCCAACCCAGAGTCAGAGCGTCACTCTGCAGTGGGTACCAAGCTTTCAACTTATTTAAGAACAATAAGATGCCCAGACTTTCAGCGTTTGGTGGGATTGGTCTTGGCCCTTTATGCGCCTGTGTAGCAGCCCTCTAATCTAAGCTGTGGGTGTTCCCAGGGCCCTCCTGGCCACTTCCCACTTTCTCACCCCTGTAGTGGAGACTGCTCCTGCTGGTCCTCATGGATCATCTGGAGGGATGCCACAGTGTGTGCCTTTCACTCCATGACTCAACCATTGCCTTATATTGCTGGGGAATATTCCATGCTCACCAAGGTACACGGATATTTGTTTTGTCCACTCTCCCATTGATGGAAATCTGGGTTGTTTCCAGTTTTCTTGCCATTATGAACTAAGCTGCAACACACCCCTTTGTCTAGGTCTCTGTGTGGACCTGTTTTCATTTCTCAAGGGCAAACCCAGGAGCAGAGCTGTGCCAGGGTAAGGGAGAGATGCCGCGGGACAGTTCTCCAGGAGGGCTGAAGCATTTCCACTTCACAACGATGAGTTTACAGACATACATCAAATTGCCTTTTTTAAAAAATATGAATAGGTTTACTCTGAGAGCAGTTTTAGGTTTACAGAAAAGTCAGGCAGGAAGTGCAGTATCAATTTGCCTCTTCCCTGCCCTCCCGTATCTCATTATTCACTTCTTCTGTGAAAGTGGCACATTTTCTACCATTGATGAACCAACACTAGACACGTTATTAATTAATGGTTTAAAAGGTAATGTTTAAATGAACCAAACTAACGTCAGCTTTTTTTTTTTTGGTAATAAGGACTAAACTAAGGGGTACTTAACCACCGAGTCACATCCCCAGCCCTTTTTTTTAAAATTTTTTTTTGAGAGAGAGAGAGCGAGAGAGAGAGAAATTTATTTTTTTAAATTTTTAATTTTTTTTTTAGTTTTCGGCGGACACAACACCTTTGTTTGTATGTGATGCTGAGAATCAAACCCGGGCCGCACGCATGCCAGGCGAGTGCGCTACTGCTTGAGCCACATCCCCAGCCCCCCAGCCCTTTTTTGTATTTAATTTAGAGATTTAAAGACAGGGTCTCACTAAGTTGCTGAGGCTGGCTTTGAACTTGAGATCCTCCTGCCTTAGCTTCCTAAGCCCCTGGGATTCCAGGCATGAGCTACGGCTCCTGGCACGTTAATATTTATATTAACTAAGCGTTTTGAACATGCGGATGATTAAAACAAAAATCCTTCCTATTTTTCCATGTCTTCTTTAGGTACATTTTTCAAATATGCTTTCCGTGGACGTAGCTTGCCTGCTGCTGGTCAGTTTCCAGCAGAACGAAGGCGGGCAGAGGGTGTGCGTGGGCAGCAAGGCCTGGGCCCAGGCGCCACCTGGGGAGGAAGAGGCCCATCCGAGGCTCATGCCCTGAGAGTCAGGTGGCCCTGGGTCTGAGTCGGGGGAGAGGAAACGGCCCTTAAACAACACCCCCAGTATATAGGGCTCCTGGGTGTGGGCAAGACACGGTGCCGTGCAGAGGCAGCGCTCTCAGGTGCTCTGGCTGCCCCCACCTCCCTGCGGTTCCAAGGACAGCACCTGAGACGGGACATGGTCCTGCATATGCTGAAGGCATTACCGTTTACAAGGCATTTTAGAAGTGAAAGAAAGATCATGAACAAGCCTATGTGCAGCCTTTATCTAGGGAGAACTCGGCTTAGCCAACTTCAGGATGAGAATGCAGAGCCCGCGTGAGCCACGGCAGGACTGGAGCCCCGAGCCCCAGGCTGCATTCCTCAGCTCGCCCCAGGCAGTGAAGGACGAGCTGGGCTCCACTCAGAGACACAGCAGCCACGGAGCAGCCCTCCACGCGGCAAGCCCCGTTCATGTTCTAAAACATGTTCAGACTTGAGGCCACAGCCACGGGCGACTGCAATTCCAAATTCCCCTGGGAAACTGAGAAACCCATCCTCCCAGAAATGAAAGTTGATATGGAGGGACGTTCTCAGACCATAAAACCACAGGAAAACACAAGGAGAGAGCTGTCTGACGGAGGAGTCCGTGTTCAGTCCGTGTCACACTATTTCTAAAGATTAGAAAAGTAGACCCTATAGCAGCAGCGGGTACCCCTGTCCTCCGCCTTGGCACTGTGTTCTTAAGAAGCGTGAGTGGGAATGCAAGCGGGAGAGGGGGTGCCCACCTGTAATCCCAGCAGTTTGGGAGGCTGAGGCAGGAGGACTGCAAGGTCAAAGCCAGCCTCAGCAAAAGCGAGGCGCTAAGCAAGTCAGTGAGATCCTCTAAATAAAATGCAAAATAGGGCTGAGGATGTGGCTCACTGGTCAAGTGCACCTGAGTTCAATCCCAGATAGCCGCCCCCCCAAAAAATGAAGCATGTAAGGGCTCTATTTTTGAACTCTTTGCCATCAAGTCATGGGAAAGGGGTTCAGACATCTCAGTGATGTTCTGCAAATTTTACTGCTGAGGGTGGTCTCATTATTTTTTTTTAACTGGGAATTGCTCATTTCATCACTGAGCCACATCCCCAGCCCTTTTTAATTTTTTTCTTTTTAAATTGAGTCTTGCTAAGTTGTGAAGGCTGGCCGTGAGCTTGTAATCCTCCTGCCTCATCCTCTCCAGAGCGACTGGGATTACAGGTGTGGTTGGTCCGCTGCACCTGGTGATTGCTGATCATGGAACAGTCAACACACTCCACGATGTCTCGGTGGACGTAAGTGGTGCAAATGAGGGAGAATAATCTGGAGGGTTTTGTCCTCTCTCCCATTTTTTATTGGTGTGTTGTAGTGTACATAGTGCTGGGGTCTGTTATCACGTTCACACAGACACACAATTTTATAAAATATCATTTGTCCAATATCCCTCCCCAGCACTTCCCTCCTGCGCCCTGGTCCCATTTCTCTACTGATCTCCCTCTGATTTTCACGAGGTCCACCTTTCTTTTTCCTCTCCAGCTTCCACAGATGAGAAAAAACATGTGACCCCTGACCTTCTGAGTTTGACTGATTTCACTTAACCTATTGCTCTCAAGTTCCATCCCGTTTTCCTGCAAATGACATGATTTCATTTTTCTTTGTGGCTGAATAAAACTCCGTTGTGTATCTAGACCACATTTTCTCTATCCACTCTTCCACCGGTGGACACGGAGGCTGGTTCCAGAGTTTGGCTGCTGTGAATTGTGTTGCTCCTTCCTGGTGGGTGGGTAGGCAGAATGCATCCACCCACCATGTTCTGGGAGGTGGATGAGGTGGAGCTGGGAGGTGCCGTGGAAGGTTCTGCAGCTTCAGGCCCCCCCGCTGTGGCGGAGCGTGGCGCTTCCTAGGTTCCTTCACGTGTGTGAGAATCATATGTGTCTACACATGCACACGACTGCACACACTCACACAGGAGCACAGCGCCACACCACATGCACGCGTGGACCATGCACAAGCACTCCGCGTAAAGGCGGCCGGCCGGAGGGGGAGCCCTCTGAGGACAAAGCTTTATTAAAACATCACGATGATCCTCCCGTGCTCCACAGCCAGACCTTTACTCCCCGACACCCACTGTGCAGGTCTCACGCTGAGCCACGTTCTCATGAAGAATGTTGACTTTTCTTTCAACAAATTCTACATGCATTTACATAACGCTGTGTTTTGCTTAAAAGTCACAGATGGGCAGTCACAAAGCAGAGGTGTACTTGAACAGAATCTAAAGATTACATTAGTCAGAGCCCCCTTCAGCTGAGCTCCTGCTGCTGTCAAGTGGTGTCCGTGAGTGGTAGGGGGGTGGCCCCCTGAGGGGGCATCCTGGCCTTCATCTTGAGTCAGAATGTGAGGCCGGTGCAGTGGTGCACACCTGCAATCCCAGTGGCTCAGGAGGCTGAGGCAGGAGGATCGTGAGCTCAAAGCCAGCCTCGGCAACTTAGCGAGGCCCTAAGCAACTCAGTAAGATCCTGTCTCTAAATAAAAAATAAAAAGGGCTGGGGATGTGGCTCAGTGGTTAAGATCCCCTAGGTTCAATCCCTGGTACCACGAGTGGGTGGAGGGGGCGTGGTAACCCTGATTTTGAAGGACTTGTTTGATCTGGCTGCGTGTGCACTCTGACCTACTCTTTGTCTCCTAACTTCTATTTCTTTTTAAATTTTTGTTCCTTTTTTTTCTTCCAAATATAGTCATTTTAACTATTTGTGATCCTTTCTATTTTTATCAGCAAAGGGCTTATATTCCTTTTCAGATAAAAATGTCATGCTGTGTTTAAGGTGGGTAATGTGATGTTTCCACATACACATCCAATTAGCACGACCGTCTCCTCACGTGGCCACTGTGTGTGGCGCGCTGTATGTGTTGTGTGTGTGAGAGACGAGGGTGCCCCTGACCTGCTCTCCCAGCAAGTCCCCAGCACGCAGCGTAGCCCCATCGCCGCAGCCCTGCTGGCCCTCAGAGCCCGGGCTCGCTCACGCTACATAGCCTCAACTTCGTCCCTTTGAATGGCATGCTGTTATAGAAAAGCCACTGTCTCGCTGGCCCGGAAGACCAGCAGTGATAGCTGCAGCAATCACGAAAACCTGTCCATTGCCGTGGGTGGGTGGCTGGCTGGCTGGCCAGTGTGGGGAAGGGAGGGGTGCGTTCTGAAGGAGTGTTTGCCTTTGTTCTCAGGAAGGCCCTCTCCCCCCTCGGTCAGCTGCGTCTGTATGAAGTTCACCTCCATGAAGCCAAAGAGGGAACAGGGAGCACCCCGTGGGTGTCGGGCCAGGCGGACCAGGGGCCCCCTCAGCCCCCTGACCAGGGCTCCCCACTGGCTGTGCTGCTCATCCGAGCAGAGCTCCAGAATCGCCCTTCTCCCATATGCGGTCCCCACGTTCTGTGACCCAGGTAACAGCAGTGTCCAGGGCCACACGTGCCTTTCCCTTTGTGCACACCCAGTCCCACCAGGAGCACCAGCGCGGCCACCGCCCGCCAGGGAGGCCTGAGCCTTCTTTCTCATCTCCTGTTCTTCTTGCCCTTGGTGTTTTGTCCAGAGGAGTGACTTTCACGTTCCCACAGTTTCAACCGAAACAGCCCCTCTGCTGGTCAGACCACCAGGGTGCACATGTGGTTCCTTTGCCTAACCTTATTTTGGTTTTTAGGGATTGCTTCTTGAAATTACATTTGTTTTATAAGGTCTATCACAAATGCATGATTCCAAATTCAAATCTATAGATCAAGGAACCTTCAAAGAAGTTGTGCTTCCATCCCAGACCTTCCCCCTGCCTCCACATATGACCCTGTAGAGTGTACCATGGTGTCGTCTTCCACGCTTATTGTTAAAACACAGGCAGACACAGAGATGGAGAGATACAGATGATTGATGATAGATGGATGGATGATGGATGGATGGTGTACATAGAAGACAGAAGATAGATGGAAGATAGATCAGAGATAATGAAAGGTGGATGATGGATGGATGGCGATACATGACAGACAGACAGGCAGGCAGGCAGGCAGATGGACTTCTGTTTCCTGCCTGTCCTCTGTACATGCTAACACATTCTGTGCCATTCCTCCTGCTCTGTTCAGAGAGGTCTCCAAGTTCCTCCAGAACTGTATGCGGTAGACACCGTTCCCCTCCTGTTTGGCACAACTGAATGGTGCCCCACCCTGGGAATGAGCACTGATAATCCAACCCGTGCCCCTCAACAGGGATTTAGGATGTTTCAGATCTTTTGCTTTTAAAAACTATACAAGGTATTAATGAAACGGGTCTCCTTATGTAAGAGCCCTTCTCTTTGGGTCTGTAACCTGACTCCATGGCATTGCCCACTTGTTCCCATTCTCACAGGTACTTTGTGCGACAGGATCACCAACGGAGATGCTCTTTGGATTTGTTTTTCCTTCGTCTTCCTTTCCCAGAGTGCTTCCATCTCAAGGTCTTTGCAGGACCCAAGCAGCACAGGCAGAAGGGGTGGGCTCTCGGCCACAGGGGCTGAAGTTTGCAGCTGGTACAGGAGGGCCCTGGAGAGTGCATGCCCAGGAGAGTGCGTGCCCAGGCTGTTCCCAGGGCCCCAGAAGCCTGGTGTTGGGTGGGTAGACCACGTGGGTGTGTTTGTGTGCAGGGTTGTATTAAAGTAGAAATACAGGATCAGCAATTAGTAAAAAACAAACCGAAAGAGTGTTAAGTAAACTGTTAGAGGAAGGAGGCATCTCAGTAAAATCAAGAACAGTCAGGGCATACGTTGATACAATAAAAAATGTAGCCCATGGCTTTTTAAGGAGGAGTTGTTAGATATATCACAATGGAACCATCATGGTGAAGATTTAAAAAGAATAGAAAAGAACAACCCAGGGACTCTGCCAGTTGGCACATTGTCATTGTGGACGTTCGTATCTGGTTTGCTTAGTCCAAAGCCTTCAGTTCAGACAAAGGTAGAGGAAGGAGAAGACATAAAGATTCAAGTAAAAGAGAAGGTCTTTTGAGCTAGTCAGACAGAGGAAGAAAGTTTAGAGCAGAAAAAGCCATCAGGGGAAAAGTTACAACAGGAGACTGTTAATAACACCTTTCTATCAGAGAGTGTAAGTGTCCAACCAACAGCACCACCTCTACAGGAGACTGCTACTAACAGCATTCTATCACCAGAGGGCATAAGTGTCCAATCAATAGCACCACCTCCATATGCTAGGAGACTCCCAACCCCCGCAGTTGATAGTTAGGATCCTGAGACAGGATCTCAAGTATTAACATGTCCTGTATTTGAGGTAGGAGGGCAGCGAATTTACCAGGGTTTAAATTTCAAATCAGTGAAGGAGCTAAAAGAGGCTGTAACAACCTATGGTCCTCAAGCACCCTTCACTGTAAGCTTGGTCGAATCCATTACCAACTTGAACATGATGCCAGCAGATTGGGCTAATATTTGTAAAGCTGTGCTAAATGGAGGACAATACCTGTTTTGGAAGGTTGCCAATGAGGAATTTTGCAAGGAGTCGGCTAGGCGAAATGCAGCAGCTGGTTATCCTCAGAGAAATCTAGATATGTTGTTAGGAAAGGGACCTTATGAGGATCGGCAGCAACAAATTGCATATGATCCTGGTGTATATTTACAAATTGCTGTAGATTCAGTTAGGGCATGGAAGACTTTACAAGGACATGGAGGTTTACAAGGTCAATTATCTAAGATAATACAAGGAGCTAATGAACCTTATGCTGAATTTGTAGATAGGCTTATTCAAACAGCTACCAGAGTTTTGGGGAATACAGAACAAGCAATGCCATTAATAAAACAACTGGCTTATGACCAAGCGAATCGTTGGTGCAGAGATATCATTAGACCATGGAAACAGGAAGATTTAAACACATATATTAAATTATGTAGAGACATTAATGAACAAGAGCAAGTCATGGCAGCTGCAGTAAAACAGGCTTTAGATGCCAGAGACATTAATGAACAAGGGCAAATTGTGGCAGCTGCAGTAAAACAGGCTTTATATGACAGGCCAAGAACATGCTACAATTGTCAAAAAACAGGACATTTTAAAAGGAATTGCCCCATAGGAGGAGGGTTTAACAAAACTAGGTATCATACCAGAGTAGAATACCAGGTATTTGCCCACGATGCAGTAGAGGGAGACATTGGGCTAATGAATGCCGTTCTCAAACCACCATAGAGGGTACTCCATTACATTGGGCTAATGAATGCTGTTCTCACACCACCATAGAGGGTACTCCATTATCAAAAAACGAACAAGGACAAGGTGTTTATCCACAATATCGTGGACAAAGGCATCGGGCTCCATTGCCAAAAAATGGACAGGGGGCCCCAATGCTCCGGGGCCCCAAACCACAAATATACGGAGCACTGGAGGAACCCAGCAACCCCAGCAACCCCATCAGGGTAGTGCCCAGGACATCAGATCCCTCATCAGACAAACCAGAGGGAGCGCAGGGTTGGACATCTGCGCCTCTGCCAGATCAGTACTAACTCCAGAGATGGGAGTTCAAATCATTCCCACAGGGGTGAAAGGACCTCTTCCCAAAGGAACAGTAGGCTTATTATTGGGATGCAGCTCTTCTACTCTAAAAGGACTTTTGATAAGTCCTGGGGTAATTGATCCTGATTATGAAGGTGAAATAAAAATTATAGCCAGTTCTCCAAAGGGTATATCAGTAATTTCACCAGGAGATAGAATAGCACAGTTACTAATAATACCAAGCCTACATGATAAATTTTCCAGTCATGCTGTAGAAAGAGGTTCCAAGGGATTAGGCTCCACAGGTGTAGATTGGGCTATGCTTTCTTTAAATTTAGATTCTTGCCCCATGCTAAAACTAAATATTCAAGGACATGAATTTAATGGGCTACTGGATACAGGTGCAGACCTTAGCATCATCTCTCGACAAGAATGGCCAAAACATTGGCCATTACAACAAGCCACTCAAACGCTTCCAGGCTTGGGAGTGGCGACTAATCCCCATAGAAGTGCAATGGTATTAGATTGGAAGGATCCTGAAGGATGTGAAGGAACTATACAGCCATATGTATTGGATCATCTTCCCGTAAATTTATGGGGACGAGATGTCTTAGATCAATTAGGTTTGACATTAACAAATAATATCAATCAAAATGCACCCACTATTATGGCTAGACAAGGTTTTAGGAAGGAAAAAGATTAGAAAAACAAGAACAAGGTATAGCAGCACCAATACAAATAGATTAAGGAACAGACAGACATGGGTTGGATTTTCACAAAGGGCCACTGAGACAATAAAAATTACATGGAAATCAGAAAGACCAGTATGGGTTCCTCAGTGGTCCTTGACTAAAGAAAAGATACAAGTAGCCCATGATCTGGTCAAACAACAATTAGCCGAAGGACATATACAACCTTCTGTATCTCCCCATAATACTCCCATTTTTGTCATCAAAAAGAAATCTGGTAAATGGAGATTATTGCAAGATTTAAGAGCCATTAATAATGAAATGGTCATTATGGGACCTGCTCAATCAGGGATTCCTCAATTGTCTGCTTTGCCAAAAACTTGGTATGTTTTAGTTATAGATATTAAAGATTGTTTTTTTTCAATTCCAATTCATCCTGAGGATAGTCCACGTTTTGCATTTACTATCCCTGCACTAAATCATGAAGGTCCTGATCAGAGATATGAATGGAAAGTACTCCCTCAAGGGATGGCTAACAGCCCAACTATGTGTCAAATTTATGTTAACAAAGTAATCCAGCCACTTAGAAATCAAAATCCTGAACTACAAATATTTCACTATACGGATGATGTATTATTAGCCCACAAAGCTAAAAACACATTGCTAGAATGTTATGCCACACTTACAAACTTATTAAAAAATTATAATCTAGAGATAGCAATAGATAAAGTACAATTAAATTTTCCAATTAATTATTTAGGAGTTCTATTATCCTCAACCATGGTCCGTCCACCAAAAATTCAAATACGAGTAGATCAACTCAAATCACTTAACGACTTTCAAAAGTTATTAGGAGACATAAATTGGATAAGGCCTTATCTAGGTATTCCAACAGGAGAATTGGGACCTTTATTTGATATCCTAAAAGGTCCATCAGATCCAAATTCACCCCGAATGTTAACGCCTGAAGCAAGAAAGGCCTTGAAAATCATTGAAACATATATGGAAAATATGCATTTAGATAGAATTGATATAAGTTTGCCTTTATTATTTATTGTACTACCAACAAAAAATATTCCTACAGGAGTATTTTGGCAAGAAGGTCCATTATTATGGATACATTTATCTTATTCTCCTAACACTATTCTTACTAGGTATCCTGAGGCTGTAGGACAATTAATACTCAAAGGAATAAAAACAGCAAAGGCAGTGATTGGAATTTCTCCTAATAAAATTATTACTCCATATACTATGAATCAAATTGATGAATTAGCTAATGAGTTAAATACTTGGGCAATAATCATGTGCAAATCTAATGTTTCATTTGATAACCACTTACCATCTAATCCTTTATTGTCTTTTTGGTCATTGCATCCTGTAATTTTTCCAAAAATGACAAGAAAAACACCTATCATGAATGCTCCAAATATATTCACTGATGGGTCAAATAATGGTACAGCAGCAATAGTTACACCTGATCGAACTTTTACATTTTTAGTACCCAAACAATCAGCTCAAAAGGTAGAGCTTAATGCAGTATTACAAACTTTTGTGATATTTAAAGATTCTATATTTAATTTATTTTCTGATAGTCAGTATATAGTTAATGCTATAGTATCCCTTGAAGATGCTGGTAGGATTTCCCCTTCTTCTACTGTTTTCTCTTTGTTTTCCACTATACAAAGCTTAATCTGGGACAGAAAAGATCCATTCTTTATAGGACATATCAGGGCACATACAGGATTGCCCGGAGCCCTTAGTTTGGGCAATGATTTAGCAGATAAAACTACACATGACATACATATTTTCTCTACACTAGAAGAAGCTATAAATTTTCATAAAAGGTTCCATGTCAATGCTAATACTTTACAAAAGTGTTTTAAAATAATTAAGGAACAAGCTAGACAAATAATAAAACAATGTCAAAATTGTATGACCTTTTTACCACAAGTTAATCTTGGAGTCAATCCTAGAGGATTGATACCTAACCATATTTGGCAGATGGACGTCACACACTTGCCAGAATTTGGAAAATTAAAATATTTGCATGTTACAGTTGATACTTCTTCTGGATTTTTGATGGGCTCCCTTCATGCCGGAGAAAAAACTAAAGATGTTATAGCTCATTGCTTACAAAATTTTGCCACTGTGGGTGTTCCAAAACAGTTAAAAACAGATAATGCCCCTGGTTATACTTCTACCTCTTTTAAACAATTTTGCTCAACATTTGGCATTACTCATATAACAGGGATCCCATACAATCCACAGGGACAAGGCATAGTTGAAAGAGCTCATCAAACTATTAAAATGTACTTATTAAAGCAAAAAGAGGGAATTGGGAAGGGGTATATAGTCCCCAAAGATAAACTTAAAATAACCCTTTTTACTCTAAACTTTTAAAATTTGGATTCATCAGGACTTAGTGCTTCAGAAAGGCATATGTGTCCAAAAAATGTACATAAGCCCAAGGTACTTTGGAAAGATATTCTAACAGGACAATGGAAAGATCCTGACCCAGTGATTGTCTGGAATCGGGGGTCTGTTTGTGTGTTTCCACAGGAAGAACAGCAGCCGATTTGGATTCCAGAGAGATTAACTAAAGTGATTTCTACAGACCAAAAAGAAGATGATTTGGCTCAAATCCATAAGGGCTGATATCCAAAACTCCAATTTGGCTATCCTTACATCTGCGACAGAACCAGGATGCTTTTTTTAATATCTGTTTTATTATTGCCCTTTCCCATATCATGAAGTTCTATTTTGTTTTTTGAGCTCATACAGACCTAGGTTAATGTTTTGCTGATCAGTTCTATTTTTTTTTTTGAGTTTTTAAACATTGCAATGGAGATTTCACCTGTAAAAAGTTATAAGGCCTTTACTATTATGTTATGTGTTGTATGTATTATATTATGTGTGCACACTTGTGTTTTGTGTTATATGTTTGAATGTACGTATGTCCATATATCATATATGATGAGCGCTCATGAAAAATGGATCCAAATATTTTTTGTTTATTCACGTGATTCAAATGGTTTAATTTAAATTGGGTAAATAACTGTTGAGAATTGTTTTAATATGTAAACAAAAAAGGAGGTTAACAGATCTGTTTGTTTACTTTCACCTTTCCTTTTCATTATATTTAATAATTCTCTTCAAGATAATGTAAATTGTTAAGAAAATTGTTTTCTTTTAGTGCCTTCTGGAATGTTACACAATTTTTTCTTTAGCCATGATTGCCAGAATTCCTATGTTCATCCCAGTGCCAGTGAAGACAATGTAAATTGTTAAGAAAATTGTTTTCTTTTAGTACCTTCTGGAATGTTACATAATTTTTTCTTTAGCCATTATTGCCAGAATTCCTATCTTCATCCCAGTGCCGGTAAAGACAAAGATAAAATTAATCTACAGTTTCTGCAATAGCCATCACTGAACCACTTACAGAACTTGCCTAAACTATGTGTCACTTGTATGCATTGTGAACTCACTTGTATGCATTGTGAACTATCTGTTGGTGCAGCGACTTGTGGTAGTGTTGGGGTATTTTTGCTGATGATGTCATCGGTGGTATAATTTTCCCAAAAGGAGCCGTCAATTGGCTTGGTATATCTTCCTCCCTTCTGCTTGTCATGATCGTTCAGCTAAAATTTGGGGGCCAACAGAGGTGAGGCAAAGAACCTCCCCCCCCCACCCCGCTGGTACCTCTCCACAGGTGTGGCTGTATACTGGACCGGTAGTCAATGACGGGGTAAGATCCAATTACAATGGTACCAACCTAAGACAGGAGGCTGACGCCCTGAGGTCAGCTCATCCGATAATGGGTAAGGACCATATGTAGTATTGGACAACCTAAGGCAGGCACGGTCCCTAAGCCACATGCTTGTTGTTTAAACAGAGAGGGGGAGATGTTGAGAGCCACAGCCAAAGGGGCCCCAGCAAACTTCCAGCTGCCAGCAAACTTCCAGCTGCCGGCTGATGATTGGCTCACAGCGGCCCCAGCAACATCTAGCTGATTGGCTCCTCCACGGAGCTGCTCATTGGGCTGTTTCCCTGCCCTTTCAGACCACGGAGCTGCTCATTGGGGGACTTCTTTGGCTCCGCCCATGTGACCCAGCCAATTGGCCTCAAGAGCAGGAGGATTGTGGGAGGTGGAGAGGCTGGTGTGGGTGAGAGGCTTGTGGGAAGCCGGTGGTGGCAGTTGGGCTCTGAGGGTTTTTTCCTGAGGAGCTGTTTTGTTTGGCTTTTGTGGTTCTAAAAATAAAGTTAGTTTCTTTTGACAAGTGGCTCCTGAATTGTGCCCAGTGGAAGGGTATATTGAGAACCATGAATATTCTTTTTGGGGATAGGATAATTTTATTGGAACTTGTAAGGAATTCAGAAGAACTCCAACAAATTATCATTTCCAGTGATCTCAATGATAACAGCTCAGAGAGTTATCATTAAAGTTTGGTACAAAGGCTGGGTGCAGTGGCACACTCCTATAATCCCAGCTACTTTGGACACTGAGGCATGAGGGTTGCAAGTTCAAAGCCACTCTCAGCAACCTGCCTGCTCTTGCCCTCACGGTCTACGCCCTCCAGCACAATCAGTGTCCCACGAGGGCCCACCATGTCATCCTGAGTCATGCGTATCTTCATGGATAATTCTCAAAAGCAAAATCTAAGTAACAGAGGCCAGTACGGCACGATATTCCCTGTTGCTAGTCGTAGGGCGTATGAATGTGGCTTTTATATGATGGAACAATCACAAAACAGTCAGAAGACTGAGAACTGCTGTGGCTTTAAAACAATTCCCTAAACTGCCAGAGATGGTGGCACACACCTGTCATCCCAGTGACTTGGGAGGCTGAGGCAGGAGGATTGCAAGTTCAAGGCCAGCCTCAGCAACTCAGTGAGACCCTGTCTCAAAAACAAAAGGGAGCGGGGATCAGCTCAGTGACAGAGTGGCCCTGAGTTCAGCCCCCAGTAGTACAGAAAAAAGAAATTTCGATGGAATAAACAAAGAATAAAATTGATTGGAAAGAAGAACACAAACAGAGACAACAGATCACAGGTAAGTGAAACAGGAATTTCTCAGAGATTCCTAACCACTCCTGTCTGCTGAGTCCCCGCCTGTGGAGGACACTGTGGGCGGTGGTGGTAGTCAGCATGGAGCCATGCAGCCCTGGGCCCTGGGCAGAAACTAACCCACAGCTGGCAGAGAGGCTAGAGCTACCAAAGGGAGAGATTTAAAAGCTATCACCATTGCATCTTGTATGTTCCAGAAGTCAGAGACGAGGTGGGAGGCAAACTTCCCCGTCTCTACTTAGCTTCCCGAATCTCTAGAATTCTAGAGATAAAAAATGTCTGATGGGACGATTCCCTGGGGGGGTTCGTGGCTGAGGAAGCATTTCGAGGTATCTCTGAGGGCTGAAGGAGGATTACACCAGAGGCCCGTGGCCTCGCTCAGGGCAGGCCATGCTGCCCCGCAGACTTGGAGAAGCCAGCTTCCACGGAGATCTCTTTCCTTGCCCTGCAGAGGGAGAAACGGAGAGCACAGGCCAGGGGACGGGAGTGTCAGGCAGCCCCGGAGCATAGCCTGCCTGCTGCTCCACCAGCTGCAAGGCTGGGTCCTGGGTTTTCGCAGGCATAGACGAAGACCCAGCGGGGCACACGCCTGTCCCCTGTCCCCTGTGCCTTCAGCAGTGCTGGCTCTGCACCTGCGTTGGGCTTGGTGCTGCATTGGGTCAGTCCTGGGCTGCAGTTCCCAATGTGGCCCAAAGGTGGCAGGTGACACCTGGGGAAGAGCTCCCGGAGGACTTGGCCAAGGGGCGCGGGGGTGTGTGAGAAACAGAACCCTAGGAGTCCCTTTTCCAAACCGGAGGCTGAAGGAGAAAAGCCTGGCTGTCGGTGTCTGATCTGGAGCGCGATAGAGACCCTGCTGGCAGAGCAGCAGGCGTGCTGGAGTCAGCCTGGCCTGACTCACCGCGGCGGGAGGGGGAGGCTGCCCTGGGCCTCTGGAGCTGGGCGCCCCTGGGAGCAGCCCTGGAGGCAGGAAGCAGGAGGAGCTGGCCGTCCACACTCCAGCAGTCCAGGGCAGCCAGACTCGACCCAGCGTGCACCCTGTCCTAGGAAGGAGCAGGTGTGTCACGGCCACGCGGGCCTCAGAGGCAGCGTTAATCTTGCCATTCTCTGCCTCTTTTTGTCAGGGGACCTGCCCGGGCAAGCAGCCTCCCTGTTCACCCGATGACCCTGCACGGGAGCAGCAGGCATTATCACTGTGGCTGAGAAATGGCTTTTATAAAAATGAAAGAAAATTCACAAACACAAGACAGCCTGCAAAACTGGGAGTCTGGCAGTGTTGCCAGTCAAGATTGGTCTAAGTGAAAGAGGGAGACTTCAGAGAAACGCAGCACCTGTGCCTACACCTAGCCCTGTCTATGGGTGTGCAGGAAGCACACAGAGATGCTCCTGGACTGGCAGTGGGGTGCCCCCATGGCAGGTCCCCGGCCTGCCCACCACCTGGCTTGGCCTTGCCTGCCTTCAATGCGCTCAGAACACTTTTGTGCCTACAGCTGGCCACCATCATGTGACCCAGAGCCTGTTTCTAAAAAAGCATTGAATACCCTGTGGATTTTATTGAACCCTGAGAAGGGAACAATAGATGGTGCACAGTTTACCTTCCCACTGGAGGCTGAGGCAGGAGGATCCCAAGTTCAAAGCCAGCCTCAGCAATGGCTAGGTGCTAAGTAACTCAGTGAGACCCTATCTCTAAATAAAACACAAAATAGGGCTGGGGATGGGGCTCAGTGGTCGAATGAGTTCAATGCCTGATACCCCCGCCCCCAGAAAAAAGGAAAACTAAGTGGGACCATCCTAGGTCACTAATGTTTATAAAACCATTGCCAAAAGCTCGGTGGGTCCTTGTTCCTGATGCCAATCCAGAAATGAGGACACGGTTTTGAGAAACAGGGAAAAGAAGTGTTTTGCTTTGCTGCCAAGTTCTTCTTTCCGATGGGCCGGTTCTTTCTCCCCTCTGTCCAGCTCCTCCCTGGACTCCTGACCCAGGGCTGGGATTCTGCCCCTCAGCAGGAGCAGGGGCTGGTAAAGAGGTGATTCAAAGGCTCCTTCCCTGCCTCTCTGTTGGAGTGTGATTCACTTGTTAATTTGGGAGATACTCCTGTGTGTGTGTGTGTGTGTGTGTGTGTGTGTGTGTGTGTGTGTGTGTTGCTGGGGATGGAACCCAGGGCGAGCACTCTACCAACTGAGATACTCTGGTTTCTCTTCAGATCGTGTGAATCTCTTGCCTTTTACTGAAGATTTCCGTGGAGATGATCATTTCCGAGGTCTTCTGTGCCATCCCCAAAGTCTGGATTACTTTGTTCCTATGGAGGGTGTGGGCCGGGGACAGATAACCCTGCCTAGGATGGGGAGGAAAGGTGACCCTGTTTCCCCTGAGATTAGGAGGGGGAGATTAGGGAGAGAGGGAGAGAAAGAAACAGGTCCATTTTAAAAATCAGTTGCAGTGGCTGAGCAGCAAGGGCCAAGTCCAAGCTTAAAGTGGACCCTGTTACAGATGGACGTGTAGAGTGGACCCTGTTACAGAGAAACGTGTAGCCAGAGATTCTGGGAAGCCCTGGAAGCTGGGAGGGGCAAGTCTCTGAGGGCGTAGGACCCTGCAGAGCTGTACTTGGGACTTCCTGGGCAGCACTGTGGGAGAGCGCATTTCTGATGTTGAGCTGAGGTTTGGGTGCTAAGAAGGCGCGTTGGTGGTCGAGAGCTGTGCCAAGGGACCAGGACCTTCCCTGTGTCCAAACACAAGACTGAGCCAAGGCCTTCACCCCAGACCCTGGCCAAGTCCAGCAATGTTATTCACAGGAGCAAAGCAGGCAACCCCGACCTCCAGGGGCGGTGAGTGGACAAGGAGGCCAGGGTGGAGCTGCCCGCTGCAGCGGGTCCGTCAGCTTGCGGGGGCTGTGGGTAACACGTGTGTCACCCGGCTGGGCCACGGGGCGCTTAGTCAAGCACAAGGCTGGGCGTGTCTTTGACAGTAACACCCAGATCACCAGACTGAGTAAAGTGGTTCCCACGCGGGGAGGGGGCAGTGGATGGCAGAAAGGACACAGCCTCCTCCCCAGGTGGCCTCTCCTGGGTCCCACGGCTGCTCTTCACACTAAACAGCAGCATCCTCTGAGGTCAGACCTCTGTGCCTTTGCTCAGTGCCGACCCCTGCAGCTCCCGGGTCTCCTCCACCTCGTTACCGCGTGAGTCCGTCTTGAGACAGGGTCCACTTTATGCTCCGACTTGGCCCTTGCTGCTCTGCCACTGCAACTGGTTTTTAAATGGACCTGTTTCTTTCCCTCTCTCCCTGCTCCTCCCTAATCTCCCCCTCCCTAATCTCAGGGTTAACAGGGTCACCTTCTCCCCATCACAGGCAGGGTTATCTGTCCCTGAGCCCACACCCTCCATAGGAACAAAGTTATCCAGATTTGGGGGATGGACCAGAAGACCTCAGAAATGACTATCTCCAGATTAACCAGTGAATCACCCTCCAACGAGAGCACGGAGAGCACGCGGAATGTAGCCTTTGAGTCACCTCTTTAACAGCCCCTGCTCCTGCTGAGGGGCAGATTCATAGCCTCTGGGGTAGGAGTCTCCCTGTTTCTCCTTTGCTAGCAAAACAATAAACCTTCTTCTTCCTTTTCCTCAAAACCGTGTCCTCTTGATTGGGTTGGCACTGGGGACAAGGACCGAACTTGAAGCAACACCTCAGGTAGTTCAGGTGGCCTCTCCCTGAGTCGGGCATCTTCTGCCCTGTGTGTGGACTGTGCCCGAATCTCCCCTTTGATCAGGGCACCAGCTGCAGTAGATCGGGGCCACGGACTCCAGTGTGGCCTCATCTGAAGTCCATCGCCTTCACGTACCCTGTTTCCATAAGGGTGACCTGAGGAACTGGGGGTTAGGATTTCAGCTCTTTTGGGGAACACCATTTGACCCATAAGGGGGTCTTGCCAGCTCCCCTTGGCCACCCAGCCCTAAGTTCCCCCAACCACTTGGGGACACAGGTGTCTCCCACTTTTTGGCTGCCCACTGAGATGGTCATGGTCATCAGAACTGTCTGATGGCTGGATTGTCAAGAACCTGCAAACCCCAGCCAAGACCCCGCAGCCCCTGCCGCCTCAAGCAGTCCCTTGCCGATGTTGATGCTCCCCCAGGCTGTGCGTGAGAGACAGAGGGATCAAGCTCTGCCCTGTGTGAGCACCTTCTCCATGGGCCCCGGAGGGAGCAGAGGCTGAGCCGTCCATGGGCCCCGGAGGGAGCCGAGGCTGAGCCGTCCAGCACTGCTGTGTGCTGACTCTGTGCTCCGGGCCTAGAGGGCTGCAGCTCTGTTCCTCTCTCTCCTCAGTGTGCCTGGATCATCCTCAGAGCTGCTGCACGCCCTGACGGGGCCTGGACCACTGTCCCCAGCGGACACTTAACCTGGTCAGGCTGCCTTTCCACATCTACTGGAAATGAACCAGGGGCTGCAGGTCACTTTCTGGTTCCCTGGCCCCTGCGTGGGTGGGCCCTGCGGACCTGCTCTTTGTGGCCAGCAGGGCCTCGGGAACCTCCTGGAGTGGGTGTCCAGCTGCCCATGGGCACTGCTTGGCTGGGTTCCTGGACCCTGCTCTGGGCCTCACCCCTTGGCCACAGAGCATGTGTCCTCACAAGATCAGCTCGGGATTCCGATCCAGAGCGGCAGCCTCTTCTGGCTGGGTCACAGGGTGGAGGCCCAGCCTGTGGAAGTCCTAGGGTTTCTCCAGACAGATGACAGTGGCCTGGTAGGGAAGCTGGGCCCTTTTCAAGCCTCAGGCGCTGTTTCCTGCCCTCCTCTCCACTCCCTCCCTAAAACTCAGAGTCCTTTCCTGTTGCAGAGCCCTTGCCCAGAAAAAAACGCCTGCTCCCCTTCTCCCCAGCAAACCTTGGCATCCTAATGCCCCCGGCAGGAAGCCTCAGGTTTCCAGAGAGATCTCGGGATTTCCGCCCAGCTCTGCAACATCTTCAAGGACCAGGCCTGGACTTGGCCTGTTTGTCTTCATAGAGACTCGGGCAGGTCACTGTTTGCTAAGTGCCTTGTGGTGCCAAGGGCAGGTGGCATGTGTTTGAGTGCAACCCGCCTCTCCTGAGAGAAGGTGTCAGGGGGAACCCTTCTCCAGAGTGTGTAATGGTCCCCCCAGTGGGTATTTTGGGGACTAATTGGCCTGCTATTTGCAAGCTTCTTTGCGAGGAGCAGGAAGGGAGAACATGGGGGTGTTTTAAGTGCATGAAGTATTGACTCAGTTAATTAACTCAGCATGAACTGTGATCACAGCTCCCAGACCTGGCTGTGGTACTTGTTACTCGGTACTCGGTACTCGGTACTCGGTACTCATGCAGCACCAAGAACTCAGGTGAAGACAGCAGGATATTTTAAATTTTGGCATGAACCTCTGTCTAAAACCATGTGAACTGCGGGCTTGAGGGAGCTCACACTTTCAACATTAGATTGCACTACATTCCTTTTGATGATATCATATCTTTGCAAAGTTGGATTTCTGGAGATTGCTGTGATAAAACCCAGCCAGTGAGCCACCAGTGTGGGGTGGGAAGCCAGCACAGAGGCTGCAGAGTGATTCCCACAATGGAGAAAATTGTGCAGTGCCAAACATGTAAACCATCCCCTAAGTATTTGAGTGTGATAGTTTTCCTTTAGCTTATGCGTGCCATTTTTTAAAGCTCCTAAGTTATAGAGATATAATCTTTTTAATTGAGGGGAGGTTCACTTACTATAAAATTAACCATTTAAAAATGTACAATTCGGGCTGGGATTGTAGCTCAGTGGTAGAGCGCTTACCTAGCTCAGGCGGGACTGGGGTTCAATCCTCAGCACCACATAAAAATAAAGGCATTGTGTTGTGCCCATCTACACCTAAAATATATATATATCAGATTCTGTTTTTTAAAAAAAATTAAAATGTACAATTCGTTGAGTGTTTTCACTACTCCCCAAACATTGTCTTCAACCTAAAAGGGAACCCCATACCCATTAAGAAGTCACCCCACTCCCTGCCCACTGGTCCCTGGACAGCCCCCAGCAGGCTCTCTGTCTCTGTGACTCACCGTTCTGGATAGTTCATGTAAAGGGTCACACGATGCGTGCTCTCTGGCACTGACTTCTGTGACTTTCCAGTTTTTTCCGGGTCTGTCCCTTGGCCATGTCAGAGCTCCACCCTGCTGGAGTGACTGATGGCAGACCCCGGCCTGTGGGGCCACACATCCATCAGGGAAACCTGGCGGTCCGCTGCCTGCTATGGTGGAAAAGGCTCCTGTGAACTTGGTTATTATTTGAATAGCTGTTTTCTATTACTTTGGTTATACACCTAAGAGCAGAATTGCTGGATCACATCATAATTCTATGTTTAATTTTTTTTTGAGGAGGAATTGCGAGACTATGCAGACTATTCCCCCACACACTTTTTTTTTTTTTTTTTTTTTTTTTTTTTGCAGTGCTGGGGATGGAACCGGGGGCCTCAGACATGCCAGGAAAGTGCTCTACCACTGAGCCAGACCCCAGCCCTCTCATAAGTCTTTAAAAAATTGTTTGGTCCTAACAGCTTGATGAACAGCCTATGCAAACGTCCTGGTGGGCACTTCTTTTGGCTGAGGAATGCTATAACAAGATGTTGGGGCCTTAGGGGTGCAGCAGACAGTGCAGGTTTGGAGACCTCTGGTTTTTGGAGCTTTGGCAGTGTCTCCAGGCACTAGGGGATGCTCTGGAGATGACCCATGCAGGGCTGCCTGCCCTGGATGGACCAGGTGGAGGAGCCCAGGTGCCAAGGGCTTTAGGGTGGCAGCAAAGAGGTACCGACCCTGAACACTGCGTGGCTCCCAGGAAGAGTGGCATCTGTTTAATGAGGTCACCTGGGAAGGCCTCTGTCATAAAGTGGCCGGAAACAGGAAGAGGAGAGGCCAGAGGGGAGGCAGATCAAAGCTTAGGGACCCAGGAAGAGGCGACCCAGTGCAGAAGGTCTGGGAAGAAGGCGCTAGGTTATTGAAGAACAGAAAGAAGACCAGGTGGCTGGACCTGGGGGCAGAGAGGCCAGGGGACTAGCAGGGGCCAGGCAGGGGCACAGTGTCCATGTGCTTCTGTTAGTAGGGAGAAGAGGCTGCCCCCACCGCCAAGAACCTCAGCGGAGGAGCCAGGGATTAATCAGTCCATCCTCCAGTAAACGCAGTGACACAGCAAGCCACATGCCTGTGAGGTGATAACAGGAGCGTGATGAAGGCTGGGGTTCAGAGACACCAGGGACTGGCTGAGTGGGAGGACACCAGGCATCACTCTGAGCGAGAAGAGAGGAGAGAGCTCTGGAGCAGACCGGACTTGCAAATGTCCTGCTGGGCCTAGTGAGGGAGTGGGAGGGAGCAATCGGGGAGGGGTGGCTGGAGGACGGAGAGCAGCAGAGACCACTGACCGAAGCCCTTCCCAGTCTAAAACCAGAGGAAGGAGGGTGCAGAGGAGATGCAGAAGGTAGTTAGGTCTGCTTCGAGAACAATTCTATGTCCAAAGAATGGACCAGGCAGAGGCCAGCATGGTCTGTCATGACCACATGGGAGAGACTGTGCTTGCCCAGAATCAGGCACCACCATCCAGAGGCATCAGGAAGGACCAGACCTGCTGACATTAAGGGCCTGGGGAGCGTACAAACTGGGGTCTCTGTGCCACAGCCGGGGGTGGGGGTGGGTCGAGGGTGGCAGAGTGCTAAATCTAGCTAAGGAAGCAGCAGGTGAAGTACCTCCCTCCTCCTCCCTTGACAGCTGGTGGGCACATCCTTAGAGCCCAGGGTCTCAAACTCCTCTTGCTGCCTTTTTCTTCCCGCCTCTGCCTCTACCTCTGTCCAACCCAGGGGGCTGCCGGCCCTGCACGGACATCTGTAGGACATATGCTCAGGACATACCTCTGCAAACAGCATCCCCTCGGCCTTGGCTCAAGGGTGGGGGCTCACTCCAGCAGTGTGGTCATCCTCTATTGGCAGAGGCAGGAAATGGGCTCAGGGACTTTGGAGAGGTGTCTGTGGCCCACTCCCTCCTGGCCCTGTGCAGATGGAGGGTGCAAGGGGGACCTCTCATGGAGGGCACAGGCCTTAGCGTGTGAGCTGGGGGCCACTCAGGTCTGGGTGGAGGTACTACAGCTGTGGGCTGCATCTTGTGGGTCCTCCACAGGCTGATGGAGTGTGTGGGGGAGGTAGGGGGCAGCTATGGGTTCGGACCTTCAGACCAAAGGCGGCTCATTCCCAGAGATGGGGACTCTGGTTGGAACCAGGTTGGGGTGAAATCAGACTATGTCAATGTGCCCAGGTGCCTCTGAGACATCCTAGAGTGAACGCAGGGTTGGATTTGGAGGGTGATGCTCAGAGAAGTCTGAACTGGCCAGAGACCCCAGAGGTCTTTGTTGAACAGAGGAGAGCTTAGGGTGGGGCCTGGACAAGAGGGAGGTGGGCGGGTGTTTGCTGGATTGAGGCTTTAAAGAGCACCACAGAGGAAGGAAGGAGTAGAGGAGACGCAGAAGGTGGGCTTGCTACCATTACAGGAACCTCTCAGCCCTGCTCGGTGCCCTCCACAGTCCACTACCATCCCCCATGCTGGGCGCCCGCCCCTCCGTGGGACTCACTCCCGGGCATGGAATGAGTGAATGGGCCTCCAGAAGACCGTGGGAAAGACAGCCAGGAGCTGCTGGGCCAAAGGGGAGGTGTCTCGGAAAGGGGAGTGTTTATGTAAACAGAAGTCATTTGCTTGAGAAAGAGCTAGAAGTTGGGAGTCTGTGGGGGAGGGGGCTCCCCTTCTCCCCCCCTGCCCCAGCATGGGGCCTAGGAACCACGTTCTGACGCCTCTCCCAAATCGCACTTCCTTGGAATTAGGCAAAATCTCTGCAGTGAACAAGTTATGTTCTTTAGAAATAACACTCAGAACATGCAGGGGATTCTCAAAAACAGCCGTGCAAGTTGTGGCAGGAATTGCAGTTAAGGGGAGGGAGGCAGACAGGAGGCCGCGGCTGGCTGGCTCGGAGGTCCCCAGGCCAGCTCGGCGCCACTCCAGGCTCCACCCTCCTGCGGGCAGGGCCAGGCAGGCACCCCGGGGTGCTGCTTCCTGCTGTGGCTGGGAGAATGTAGCCAGCACCTGCGTGCTCCCGGAGTCCTCGACAACGCCTGTGATTGGTCCAGAGAACGTGAGGAGGACAAAGAATAAAATAACTCAGTTTAGAACCGCATGGAGCAGTTGGACACCAGTAGGAAATGACATCACTATTTGTCCGGCAGTTGGTACCACTGCCCACATTATCCATCTCACTGGAGCCACGGCCCTCCTGAAGCGGGTGCCACTATCCTGCAATCAGGGATGGGCATGCTCATTGGCAGGCAGGACCCCATCTCAGGCAGGACGACTGTAGAATCCTCTACTCCTGCACTTTCGACGAGGTCCCTGCAGCTGGATGCTCCCGGCCCTTCCCAGGTGCCGGTCCTTTGCCTGCCTGGCTGCATCCAGGTGTAGAGGTAAATGGGCCCAAGGAGAAGGGTGCATCCAGAAGACCTGGGTGGGTCACCTTCTCAGATGTGCCCTCAGGGGGTCTGTTGTAGGAGGAAGCTGACTTTGGAATTCTTAAAGAAAAAGAAAAGGCAAAGGAGAAGCCTCGGGAGGGGGCGGTTGGCAGCCCTGCTCCCTGCTCCCTGGCAGTGTCCGCTCCTCTGGCCAGGGAGCAGCCTCTCCTCTCCTGAAACCTTCACCTCCTGCACGCGGGACCACATCTGGGCTGAGTGACTTCTTCCTGACCACACGGAGCAAGTGACCATGCAGTTACTGTTATTCTACGAATCTGAAGTCCTAGATGCCAAACTTGCACTGCTATTACTCCTTATTTTTCTCCAATTGGCCCACTTTTCTTTTGACTTTCAACGTAGTGACACTTTACTTGTGTGCTTAGAAATATCAACTGCATCTGCCAGTGACCACTGCCCATTTATATAAGTAGGAAGTGCCTAGAGAATCCAGAATTTACCTTCGCAATCCCTTTTAGGGATTAGTGAACTGCCTCTCAGAGAGGGCCAGGCAGAGCGAGGAGTGTGGAGCAGCAGGGGTTGGAGCTGGGTCGGCTGTGATCTTTGCCTGCCTGCTGTGCCGGCCACTGTTTTGGTCTTCCTTCCTAGGCTCAGGTTCCGGGCCCCGAGTCCCATGCTGAGCCTGCAGCACGCACTCCATAAATATTTGTCAAGTGAAGCACACAGATGATTAAATAAATGAAATTGGAGTGTTTTATTACTTGACGGCTGTGGGCTGTTAGTCACCTACAGCTGCTGGGCTGGCGCAGGCGAGACTGGAAGTTTGAGGGAGAAAGGTACCTTGGGCTGAACCCCGGAAACAGGGCACATGACTCATTTTCTAGTCAATTTTTTTTCTCCACCAAAATAATAGCTACGTTTACTTTTCAACTTATATGTATATCGTCAAAGCTCCAATCATTCTTAAAGTGTTAGTTTCAACATCAGCTACATTTGCTGCAAACAGGCTTAAAATTACCCCTTGTCACCCTAGCCTCAGGGAGAACAATTCTCATTTAAAGATTATGTGAAAAAGGACAGAGCTCTGGTCGCCTAGGAGGTCCCCAAGCAAGCACTATCAAGTCAGGATCCGGAATCCCTGAACTCCAAAGTGAAGCCCTGGAGAGGCAGGGGGAAGGCAGTGGGGGATGGAGCTCCTCTGCAGGCATGGGGGTATGGTGATGGTGTCCCCAGGGGAAAAGGTTCCAGTGCAGTTAATGTCAATAGGATGCTTGCTGCCCATGTCCCCCATCTTGCCCCATTATTCACCTCCTTTGGTGAGGAGTAAACCTGCACTCACTGCACAGGGCCTGAATGAGTGTCCTAGGTGTGGAGGGTGACATGACACTCCGCCTCTGATCCAGTTGTCTTTCTAGGGCTGGGAATCCCCCTGCTCTACCCCCAAGGTGGAAGACACATCTTTACATCTTTTCTTTTCCAGCCATCTGCTCTACCTATAAAAAGCCAGTGTTGTATAGGAAAGGATGAGGGAACCCAGGTCATACTTGAAATGGACTTTGGCTTTGCTGTTGGGGTAATTAAAATAAAACAAAAGTTACTTCTTCCTAACGGAAGAGCGCTGTGACACAGCCAGATGGTAATCTGCAGGGAATGAGCCGGAGTGAAAGAGCCAATTACAAAAAGGTGACGTGCTGTACAGCTCCTGAATGTAAATATGACAATTGTGAAATAAGATTTTAGGAATAGAGGAAGGATTGGCAATGCCAGGGAAGCACGGGTGGGTCGCAGGACGGAGGTTTTGTTTCTGGACTGTGCTGGGGTACACGAACCTCCTTCGCAGGCCTCAGCGCGGTGTAGAAGTTAGCACACGGAAACGCGGGCCAGCAATACCTGGGAATTTGGATAAGATCGGCGATGGTATCGAAGTCAACATCATGGTTGTAATATCGTACTTTTTTCCTTTGCAAAATTTTGCCAAGTAGCACGAGGGAAACGGGGTAAAGTGAGTTATTTCTTACAATTTCGGGTGACTCGACAGTTACTCAAAATATACAAAGGAAAGCAGGCCAGTCGTCCTCAAGCCGCGCGCACCTGGGGAGCGCCCAGAGTCTGGATGAGTCCACCTGTCTGTCCGCACTGCCCAGGGGCCGGCCCAGGGGCGGGGCCCGCGAAGCCGGCGGGGCGGGGCGTGCTGCGGAAATGACGTCTTCGGGGCGGGGCGCGCACCTGGGCACCTGGGCGGCCGCGGCGGCGCCGGGCGGCGGCGAGACGCGCGATGGAGGGCGACGGCGCTGGCCCGTGGGCCCTGGGGCTGCTGCGCACCTTCGACGCGGGCGAGTTCGCCGGCTGGGAGAAGGTCGGCTCGGGCGGTTTCGGGCAGGTGTACAAGGTGCGCCACGTCCACTGGAAGACGTGGCTCGCCATCAAGTGCTCCCCGAGCCTGCACGTCGACGACAGGTCAGCGGCCGGGCGGGGCGCTGGGGCGGGCGGCGGACCGCGCCGTTCGGTGGCGCACGGCGACGGCCGGGGCCGAGGGACTGGAACTCGGGGGGGCTCTCCAGTCTATCGGGGGCTCCTCCGGAGCAGCCTCGGGGGGAACCCGCACGCGGGAGAGGCCCAGAGGCGTGGGACGGGAGGACGCGGGGGTGCTTTGTGGAGCTCTGGGTCTGGCTGCGCTCGTCCAGGTGCCGGGCTGCGGCCCCGCGGGGGACCTCGGGGGCCGCGTTTGCCGAGAAGTACACTGCCTATTCGCTCTGCTTGACCCATCCCGGTTCCTGGCCCGAGCGGCCCCGTAATTTGGGGGTCCCGAGTTCGCCCTGCACCTTAGATCAGCGCCCCCGAGACGTGCCCCCCCCTCCTGGGATCTATCTGGGCGCTGCGGTCTGCTCCGGGCTTAGAAAAATTGCCGTGTGGGCATCTGGGCTTTGTGAGTGTAGGTAGGCTCCGTTCGAGTTACTCAGTAATTTACATAGGAGCACAAATTGGTGTAAGACGGTAATTATTTCGGTCGGAAGCACGGATTTGGCTCGGGCGAAGCGTCCTCAGCGCCCGGCACTTGGGCACTTGGCGTCGTGCCCCGAGGGTCCGGGCTTGGCCAGAGTCGTCGGGGCCGGGGCCTTGTTCTGCCCAGCACTTCCTCGACGCACGCTTTAGTTTTCGGGGACTTCACTTCGAAGGCGAGCCTTGGCGGAAGGGCCTTGCGTTAACCGGCTCTGCGTCCTTGCCATGGGCCTCTGTCCCTGTGTAAAAGCCTGCCTGCCCGCCCCTCCCTGGCAGGACTGCTCAAAGGAATGAGAACCCCACCACTCCGGAGGATCCAGTGGGTCGGACTGTGGTCTGTGGGGGTAGGATGGGGGGAAGATTCTTGAAAACGAACCCCCTCATTCATCCTCTGCAGTTGAGTTCATAAGCTTCACTGTAGCATATTTTTCAAGCGTTCCATGTGGAAGCCTTTTCCCATGTTTCCACCCAGCCTCCTGGGACAGATGCGGCAGGCAGCTTTTTCTAGACTCCACCTGGCTGCCTCAGACCTGGGTTCCCCTGCTGGGACATTGTGATGGGCTCACCTCTGGCTTTCCTATAGGTGGTGGTGTGTGCGGTCCCAGCCTCCAGGAGCTATGGCTGGCTGGTGAGAGGCCCTGTCCCCTCCCTGTGCACCCTCATCCTTGGCCAGGGAAATCCACCGAGAGCAAATTTCATGTCACCCTTGCAGTTCAAGGGAGATGGCTTGCTGAGGCTGTGCAGAGCTCAGGCCTCCACTCTCCCACCTTGGGAACCTCTCAGGCTGGGAGGGGCGCTGTGGTTATTTTGAGGAAATTCAACCACTCTGAATACCACCCGGCAGCTAGTTCTGGAATATGCCTCTTCATGGGGGCACTTTATACCCTTGGGCATGTTAGTTTGATGGAGTTTCAAGCCAAAATGGGCTTTATTCACCAGCCAAGATTGAATACCAGTTTCTGTTTTGGGAGGGCAAAGTGAACAAGCACAGGCCCAGGTGATGTCCCAGCCTGGGAGCAACCCCTTGTTCCTAGGGTGGCTTGAAGATGAAGCTGGGTTTCTCCCCTGGAGATGGGTCACTTAGGATCTTGTAGTTGAAAAGTGTTTTGTCCTTTAACTGGAAGCCTTTCCTGCCCTGCCCAAAGCAGGCAGGTGCTGGCATGTTGGCTGCTAGGTGGAGGTCAGAGGCTCCATTGGGAGGCATTTCACCTGCTGCCCTTGGCCTGGGGTGGTGCAGGCTGCAGTATGCGTCTGCCACCGGGCCTCTCTGCTAGAGAGGAGGTGGGAAGGCCCTGCAGGGTGTCAGCTTAGTCCTTAGGGTTGTCACCAACTTGGGTAATGGGGATGTATAGCCCTCCTGCTGTGGTGCGGGGGGGGGGGGCTGATTGTGGTGCAATCTTGCCAGTTGCTGCTGCTTATTTTTTTTGTACCAGAGATTGAACCCAGGGGTACTTAGCCACTAAGCTGCATCCCAGCCCTTTTTATTTTGAGACAGAGTCTCCTAGCTTGCTTACAGCCTCACTACTTGCTAAGGCTGGCTTTGAACCTGTGATCCTCGTGCCTCAGCCTCAGGTTGCCAGTTGCTTCTGAATCTTGAAATAACTGTTGTGCTGTCTGTCCAGCGATGCCCCCCCCCCCCGTGCTCTTTTGGTGCCCACCCTGCACTGCATTTGCAAGGTGTGACCTGGAGGAAGGGGATTTCCTGGGGTCTATGTGCAGGCCCCATCCATCCCCTCACCTCCCATCTTGTCTTGTCTGCTTGAGGATGGAACCTCTCACCTCTGCCAGTGGTCTGGGCCTCTTCCCAGGGCGACTGGACTGTATGGCCAACTCCACTGTTGCTTAGGGTCCCACCACAGGTACAGTTGTGGGCCAGGCTGATTTCCATTGGCCAGGGCTGCTTACCCCTCAAGGCACATGCTGCCCTGGCCCCAATCTTTATCTACCCTTGGCCAGCCCTGATGGTCACACCTGCAGGCCGCCCCAGGCCTTGTGCCCAGGCATGTCTATGCAGAGAGGGTCAGTGCTTGTTAGATGCACCCTGTACCCATTTCAAGGCTTCCTGGGGGCCAGGATATTTTTGCCAAGGGGTCTCTGTTCCTGAGCTTCTCTTTACCTGGCTTGGTGCTTTGGGAAATCACGCCTGTCAGCTCTGGGTGTGTGCCTGGCCTCCTCAACCGACTCTAAATGGGGGGTTCCTGGGTACATGTAGGGTGGAGTGCAGGGCCTGTTCAGAGAGAGCAAGTGACTCCAAGGACCCCATTCCTCCCTGCCCTGCCCCCAGCTCTGGGGAGGCTCACAGTAAGGGAGCACAGGCAGCGCCTGTGAGCTGGGCCTGGCTGGTCGGGCGAGCCTGAGCAAACCCGGGGTTTGTAACTACAGAGCCCACAGTCGGACAAGCCCAATTCCTGTCAGTTTTAAAAATAGCAGTGTGGGAACCCCTCGGAGGCTCCCTGGGAAGGTAATTGGACTGCCCTGCAGCAGCCCTGGCAGAGAGGCTGCTCCCGACTCACAGGAGGGGCCAGGCTGTGCTCTGCCCAGGGGGTTCCCAGGCTGCTGGAGCCCGGTGCGGCTGCGCACCCTCTCTCCCTCCCCCTTCTCCAGCTCTCCCCCCTCCCCCTTCTCTAGCTCTACTGTGACCTGGGCCTCCTTCACCTCCAGCTGGTCTTTTTGTCTTTGGAGTTTCTGACTGAGCTGCAGGAACCCTGTGGCTTATCTACCAATGTGTCAGCCAGCTCTGGAGGGCTGGCAGGGGCCTGCTGGAGAAATGACTGGCCCGACACCATTTCTGAGGTTCTTTTAAAGTGTCTTTAAAAGAAACTTGGTCCTGTCAATGCTGAGATCTTTCCATCTGGAGCCATAGGGTGTCGGGCCTGGGTGGGGTATTTTCTGCTGGGAAGCCCAGAATCGGCAGCCCTTTCCCCAGCAGGGAAGCGGGAGGCAGGACAAGGACCCGGCCCTGTTTTAATTAAACTGATGTCTGTCCACTTTGCTGTGAACCATGGTGCCCTGAACTGGGCACCTGGACGTCTGGGCTCCACCCCTGCCCCAGCACTGAGGCTTGAGCTCTGGGGACTGGTCTAAAATCCCTCCAATATTTAAAGTATTAGTAATGATTATAAACCTATGCTTCCTTTTGTGTGGTCGCCAGACACTGGATACACTGCTTAGGGGGAAAATGTATAATAATAATTGCTGTGGACAAAAAATGATGGTGAGTCTGCCAGGACCTCAGCTCTCCTGGGGAGTGCCCTCCCGGCCTCCAGCAGGCCCTGCCAGGCCTCCAGAGCTGCAAATGCACCCAAGGAGGGCAGGAGCCGCTGAGCCTGTGGGCTGTGGTGTGCATCCTGGGGCTCTGTAGAGAGGCTGCTGGGTGGGGACCTTGGGACTTTGCCTCGGGGGCCAGTAGATAAGAAGAAATGGTATAAAAAGTTCCAGTGAAATACCGACCCTTCTGAGCAGAGCCAGGGCCTCTGCCACCTTGTGCTTGCTCAGCCCTGTCTGCACCTGAGGGTGGTTTTGTCACCGGAGATAGCGGCTTGTTTTGCAGGGTAGCTGATCTCCTCCCTGAAATGCCCAGAACCTGGGCTCCTGAGAGGAGGGGCAGTGTGGACGGGCTCCCTCAGGCCAAGTGCCCAAGCTGGTGCTGGCTCCTGGGGACCCAGCCTAGGATCAGCTTTCTGGAGTAAACCTACCTTGGGTGCTGTTTTTAGGTTCTACGGAGAGGAGGTGGGTGGGAGGGGTTGGGTGAGTGGGAGGCGGGGTCTGCCCGGGCTGCGTGTGTTAAGCTTGGTGGGCAAACAGATCAACAGTTTGCAGAGGGGCTCGGAGCTTCCTTTTTATAGGATAGTCTCAACTGAACAACTTGGTTCTCTGTCCGTTATCACCAGGTTGGCGTCTAGGGGCCCTACTTGGAATGTATGTGGCAGGTGGAAAAGTGGCTGACCAGCCTATAAATACCTGAACTGTCCATTCAAGACCTCAGGACAGTCCCTTGCTCAATTTACCCTGGAACTTCTGCAGAAGGACTTGTGCCAAAGCCATCTGGCACCATGGGACAATAGGGAGACGTACGAATGGGCCACTTTTTAAGAGAAAATAAGAGCAGTAGGAAAAAGACATATGATAATTTTGATTCTTGCGAGGCAAGTGCTTTACCACTGAGCCCCAGCCCCAGCCTAATAATTTTGATTCTCAACAAGATGCAAAACTGAAGCAGAGCAGGTAGCAGGTCCCAGTTGGTGATCCTTGGGACCTGGTGACACCAGGACCCGTGGAGTTGGTGACTGGTGAGGGTGGTCCTCATGCTGGGGCCTGCTTCAGTGAGTGATACTTCCCGGGAGAGAAAGGGACCCAGCAGAGGGGACACGTTCTCCCCGCTCAGTGCCTGTGGAGTCTGGGATTAAGGTCGGAAGTGCCACTGGCCAGGTCTGGACTGTTGGTCTCCGAGTCAGGTTCAGCCCATGGTGCTCCGGGATCTGCCCCTGTTGGGTCCCTGAGCCTGGCCAGGCCCCGGGGCTTTGAGGACCCTAGTGTGGACAGCGCCTCACCCGCCCAGGGGCTCACAGCACAAGGGGCCTGCCCCCTCTCGCTGCTGTAGTCACTTAGCCAGAGTGCTAGGAAAGCCAGCTGCGCTGAGCTGCTTGCTTTGTGGTCACGTGACCTGCACGTTCAGTATGTTAACCTCTTCTCCAGCCCCCGACACGGCTGGGCTCGCCCCTCTGAGCCCCTCTGGAGCTTTATGGGAGCTGCCTGTGGGTACGTACGAGAGAGCTCAGTGCTGGTAAGAATCCAGGGGTTCCTCTTGCCCACCTGCCATCCTTCCCGCATGGGCGTCTTTACAGCTGTCAGGAAGCCCGGGAGATGGCTGCTGTCTCAACAAGAAGGTCAGATGGTCAAGGAGTGGCTCTCTTTTGTTGGCACAGTTTGGAATTCTCCATCAGGCTCCAGGTGGGAGCAGGCACAGGAGTGTCCCCACAGCTGCTCTGGGTTGGACCAGGAGGAGCAGGCTGTGCCAAGCCCCAGGAGAGCCCCAGGGTGGAGCTATGGTGATGGGCCCTGAGTTATGGGCAGGAGCTTGTGTTGGACCCTGCAGTCCCGAGAGTTACCTCAAGGCTGCTCCAGTCTGCACGGGAGGTGTGTGGACACTGAGTGGCCCTGCTCTCAGCTCGGTATTTGAGGGCGCTGCAGGCATGTTCTGGACTTTCCCTGTGGGGAGCTTGTTGTGACTGGAAAGTGGCTGTCCCAACCCCCACCTGTTCTCAAGGGGCGAGGCCTGGGCGCCTGGATCCACCAGCCTCCAGGGTGCCTCCTGGGGTCCATGTTGTAGAGCACTGGCCCAGATCCTGCATGGCCAGGTCATGTCCTCCTGGATCTGGCCTTTTCCCCTCAATGTATGTGCGCCAAGACTTTTGACCCCTGACCCTGGCACGGCCCGCTGCTTTGCACTCTCCTCTGAGTGACCTTTGGCCAGGGGCTGGCAAGCGCCCATCGGGGCTGGAGAACGGAGGTTCCTGGCTTTGCCGGCTGCGGGTCTGTTGCAAGTGCTCATCGCACAGCCGGTGTGTACAGAGGCTGGAGCTGGTGAAAGTCCACGCAGAAGCAGGTGGCAGGCAGGACGGCCGCTCAGTGGCTTCTCCACAGGTGGGACACACAGCCAGCGCAGCTCCCAGGGAACGAGAGTGGGTCTCAGGCTCATTGGTACCCCAGCTGTGTTCACAGGTTGGCATCATTCACAAAAGCCAAGAGGTGGGAACCGTCTGGGTCGTACACAGTGTAGGGTGTTCCTACCACGGCGTATTATTCAACCATGAAAATGAGGGACATTTTGATAAGTGGTCTAACAAATTAGGCCTTGAAAACATACTTAGTGAAATAACCAAACACTGAAGAACAGATACTTTGTGATTCCACTCACATGAGGTGCCTGGATGCAAAGTCCTAGGGACTGAGAATAGGGTGGGGGCTGGGGAGGCTTTACTGTCTAACAGGTGCAGATTTTGTTGGGGAGATAAGTTCTGGGCGTAGGAGGCAGTGATGGTCATGCAGCTTTAGGAAGTGTGTGGTGCCGCTGGCCGGGGGTTTGGAACAGTTAGGAGGGCGCGTGCCGTGTTGGTGTCTGTATCTCACCACAGCAGAGTGAGGGCCCGGCCCTGCTTGGATCTGCTGCTCCCTAGTGTGCGGGTGGGTTCGGCCTTCACAGGGCAAGTGGGCTCCTCTGGTAGAGGGTTAGTCTCAACTTTCAGCCCACACTGTCTTCCCTCCCCAAGAAAAGGCAGTGTCCGCTGCCAGGCTCCAACCCGGGGTGCCCAGGTGGCCTGCGGGTATCCAGATAATTGCTGGAGCTCCTCTCCTGTGTACTTGGAGCAGCCTGGGGGCTCCAGTGTTAGGGCTGTGGCACTGGTGGGCTCCGTGAGTGCCCTGACCGTGGCTGGCTGGGCAGGGCCTGCCGTCCCCCTTCACTCCTTTGAACTTTTGCAGGGAGCGCCTGGAGCTTCTGGAGGAAGCCAAGAAGATGGAGATGGCCAAGTTCCGCTATGTCCTGCCTGTGTACGGCATCTGCCGGGAGCCCGTGGGCCTGGTCATGGAGTACATGGAGACGGGCTCTCTGGAGAAGCTGCTGGCCTCGGAGCCACTGCCCTGGGACCTGCGCTTTCGGATTGTTCATGAGACAGCCGTGGGCATGAACTTCCTGCACTGCATGACCCCGCCACTCCTGCACTTGGACTTGAAGCCCGCAAACATCCTGCTGGATGCCCACTACCACGTCAAGGTGGGCAGCACCGTGCCCTGGGAAGTGGGTGGCTGGTCTGTGGCCAGGGAATTGGGGTGCAGCTGTAGGCTATGGCGAGGTTGGGGAAGGAGGTATTCTGTGGGAAAGAACTTGGTGCCCTGGGAGGCCAGTTTTTACTTTTTTTCCCCTTTGATAAGTTTATAAAACCTGGAAGGTGTGAGCCTCTGACCGGCCTCCTGCGGCGCCTGGACTTGGTTCTAGCATGGCCAGTTTGTGTCAGGCTGTACGTCTTGAATGTTGTTCCTTTGGATGGCCTTTGAGTCCAGGCTGTGTCACCACTGGCCCTGGATGGCACTGTCCTGGGCTCTTGCCCTGTGGTGGTAGTGTCACTCACAGGAGGCCTGAGTCACACGTGGGCCCCTCTGTCCTCTTCCATGCAGGAAAACAGATCCATGAGGGAGAGAAGGAGCCGAGAGCCAGGGCCGGAGTGGTCCTGAGGGGCAGGGCACAGCAGGGGCACGGCCGTGGCTCGGTCTCTTTGTTGTTCCTGTCTGCACAGCGCTGCTGGCCCTTCCTGTTGACCGGGCCTTTAGGAGACACCTGAACCCAGGGCCCGCCCTGCCCCTGGGCTCTGGGGTGGGCCTGGTGTGCGATGGCCCATGTGGCACTCACAGAGCCCCTCCTGCAGGGAGGTGGAGAAGCAGATTTTCATTCTGGACAGTGAATATAAGCTATTTCTTGGGTGGGCCTCACTCCACCGTAGGTTTTAACTAAAAATGCACCTGCTGTGACGTGAGCAGGAGTCGGGGCGGTGAAGACTCAGGCACGGGACCAGGTGTGAGGGAATGAGCTCTGTAGGCTCAGCAGCTGCCGTCCCAGCTCCTGTCTCCTGTGGTTGGCAGGGGAGTGCAGGTCCTGAGGGCCCAGTGAGTGTGAAGTTCTTTGTTCTCAAACATGCATTCTGCACCAGAAAGAGAAGGACGACAGGCCCCTGCTCCGCAGCAGGGCTTATGCAGGACTGACGGCTCCACAGTAGAGGTACAGTGTGGATGGTGGCCACTTGCTAAGCTGGGGCCCACAGGGGTTAGATTAGTGACCAGAATGACCAGCCGCAAGGTGTGGAGCATGAGCTGGAACCCGTTCTGTGGGGCTGCAGAGCCTTGATTTCCTGCCTGTCCCGCTGCCGTCTGGCATGACCAGGAAGATGCAGTGAGTGGCACGAGACAATCCCTCAGGATGGAGTGAGGCAGGGTGTGCAGGTGTCCAGCCAGGCCTTCGTCGGGGGCAGGCTGAACTGTGTCAGAGGTGGGGAGAAGACCCTGGGTGTGGAGGAAACAGCCCAAGCAACCTCAGGAAGGTTCTGGGCTTAATGGCGTGTGGGCAGGGAAAGCCGCAGGCGTCCTTGGGTTAACATAGAGGGTGCCTGAAGGTGACCTGGTCTTTAAGGACTGCTGGGTGGGTTTTCGCAAGTCCCCAGGCTGTCCGTGGCCTGGCTGGGCACCTGTGCCCCTCGCTCCTTTCCACACTTTCCTGCCTCTCTAACAGGGGTGTGGAATGCACACGGGGTGGGGGGTAGGCATTCCTTGGAGGACACAGTGACGTCCTTCTTCTGGGTGTGGGCCTGGGGTGCAGCCCCCGGTCCTGTCAGCTGGGTGGGGAGTGGAGCGGCAAGATCATGCCTTCTCTAGGTTGTCATCAGGGGTCAGTGACTGGTGAGTGCTCAGCTCGATGCCCACCCAGAGTGCTTAGCAGGTTCAGCTGCTGGCTGGTGGCTTGTCACCAGCAGGTCATCGCCTCAGGTCAGGCACAGATGCTCACTCAGGCGTCTTCGCCAGCTGCAGTCACACCGCAGAGACCCAGCGCTTGCTCAGTGAGCCGAGAGTGGGGTCTAGTCCTTGTGTCCCTGGACACACTGGGCTTGCCTTCCCTGCAGGCCATTTTGGTGTGGACTCGAGGGCCTCCCCTCCCTTTCTTACAGACCTTGGTTTTGAAGGGCTGGACCTGATGGGGTGTTCATTCCTAATGCAGATTTTTTTGAAGAAGCTGCTAGAATGATGGGCAGGTCCTCCGAGAGGGCATGACCCCATGCTTCTCTGCTGGCACAGGACAGCTGTCTTCCTTGCCTGAGTGCACCCTGAAAGGCCCCAGGAAAGGTTTGGTCGCCTCTGAGAAGCCCCAAACAGAGTCTTAGAAACAGCTGCCTGGGGCCTGGGGTGCGGCTCTGTGGCAGAGCACTGGCCTAGCACGCACCAGGCCCTGGATTTGATCCTCAGCACGGAAATGGGAGGAAAAAACAAAGCAACAACCAGCAGGTGTGAGGAGGCAGCTGCGCTCCGGTTGGGAGTGCTGCTCCGGGGCCTGAGACAGGCTCTAAGGCTCTGAGGCTCGGGTGCATTGGCCCCAGGTTTCCAGGCGGTTTTGGTGGGTGGACATCTATACTGTGGACCGGGATGAGCCGCAGGCTGCCATCCACCGCTTCCTGTGGCTCAGACGCGTGCTGCCTCTCTGTACCCAGGGGGATTAGAGCCAGAACCTCACGGCAGCCATCTGTTCTGCCGAGTGTGTGAAATATAGTACGTTTTAAGTTGTCGCCTCATATTACTCTGTGTTGGGTACAACAGCTCTCCATGTTGAGATGATGCTGGGTAATACGGTGGGGTCACAGGCTGCGCGCTCACCCCTCCGCCCAGGCCAGACTATTCGGAGCGTCATGGCATGGGGGCAGGATCCGCTGTGCTTGAAGTGCCCTTCCTGTTCAACAGCAACGGGCCACTTTATTACTCTTGTCCAGCTGGGCCTGAGGTTGAAGGGCCACATTCTTGGGGGCCCCTGTGAGCCCTGAGCTCTCAGGACTCTGAGTCAGATGCCGATGTGAGTGTTCGTGGGCCAGGAGGCCTTTGCTGCTCCTGATCTGTGGCGAGAGCCGGGGTGAGGGGCAGCCCAGGGCCCGGCCAGGTGAAGGTGCCCCTGGGAATTCCGTATTCCCAGGCTGCATCTGATGCCAGGCTTTGGGCAGAGAATGTGTGCTGCTCTCTGTCACCAAGTGTACCTCGAAGTGGCTGGTCTGTTTGGGTCAGTGACAGAGATGAGGAGAAATGGCTGTGTTCAGAGAGAAGCATGGAGCACCGGGCTCCCTAAATCCCAGCCTATCTTCATTTCTGAATTTAAGGCCTGGTAGGCCACCAGTGGTCATCGAACAGACGTTTTCTCTGTCGCTAAACCTGTTCTGAGAGCTGAAGTGCTTTTCCCTGCCTCCCAGCGCTGGGCTTCTCAGGACGGAGCTGCGGGACAGGGTGATGGTTTTGTCTGGGGAAGTGGCAATTTCTTCCCGGACATCTCAGGATTTCTCTTGAGGCCTGAGGCTGGTTGAGCCCACAAAACCTGGGGGACCCAGAGTGGGCGCTTGGGCCTGGTGAGCTCCAGCCTGGGCGCCGCTCAGCTGGGCTGCAGGGGTGAGGACTGACCTGGCCCCACCAGTGTCTTCCTGCTGTGCAGGGTGAGGACCGGCCTGGCTCCCTGTGGTCATGGTCAGCCTGGGTGATGGGTGTGTCTTAGGAGGAGCCCAAGGTTAATTTACAAGGCTTAAAAACGCTCCACTTGAAGAAGAGGAGACAGGGAACTTCTCCCTGAGGATTGGGTGTCCAGTGAGAGTTGTGGCTTGGTTCCAGCAGCGTTTCATGGGGCCTGGAGGAGAGGGGCCACTCCCAGAGGCCTGTGTGGTCCTCAGTGGGTGTAAGCCAGCCATAAAAGTGTCTGCCAAGGGAGTCAGGGGTGGGGGTCCCTGAGTGGCGGGGGCTGGGGGCTCACCACTGAGCGTCTGCTGATAACAGACGTTCTGGGCAGAAACAGCATGCCCCGTGGGGTCGAGGCGAGGTACGTGCTGTGCTTGCTAATTTAAAGGGCCTCTGGAGGTGTGTTGCCCTTTAAAGGACTTGCTGCCACTTGCCAGCCCAGCTGGAGGGTTGCACAACCAGCTGGCCCAGCCCGTCACGTGTGTTCCTTCACCTGTAAACCCTGGGCGCTGCTCTTCCCTTGGTGCCACCGGGGAGTGTCAGCCACAGGGCAGACCTGCTGCCTTGCGATGTGGGCCTGTGGTTCTTGAGTTCCTTGCCCAGGGAATCTCTCCTTAAACCCTGATCTCTTCCCATCCATCAGGTGGTGGCTCTTCAGCCTGCAGACGCTCTGTCTGAGCTGCCTTGTCTCCCGCCTGCCCAGGCTGGGCTACCTGCAGGAGTGAGCTGGGGGCACGGTGTCTGGCTCGGGGGCACTGCCAGCTCGCTGCCCCTGGCCCCATGGAGGGCTGACCTGCTCCCCTCTGCTCTGTTTCAGATTTCCGATTTTGGGCTGGCCAAGTGCAGCGGGCTGTCCCACTCTCATGACCTGAGCATGGATGGCCTGTTCGGCACCATTGCCTACCTCCCTCCAGAGCGCATCCGGGAGAAGAGCCGGCTCTTTGACACCAAGCACGATGTGTACAGGTGCCTGATGCCCTGCCCCATCCCTGTGGGCCCCTCTGGGGACCCTGAGCCCGTGTCTTCCTGTCCTGAACAGGGGCTTTCAGAACGACTCTGGGTGTGCATCAGCAGTGGGTTCAGTCCAGGTGAAAGGAGTGTGTCTTTTGGGCTGGGGATGTTAGCCTGGGGGCAGGTTCCCGGGGTACAAGAGACCCCTCTTCCCAGTGGGTGCTGCTGGTTGTAGATGAGCCGCTCCTGGCGGCAGGGTGAGGACTGGCCTGGCTCCCTGTGGAGCAGGCAGTGGTGCTGTGCTGGGTCTCCTGTGGCATTTTTATGAAACGTGCATTTTATTGTCAGAAAAACCTGTTGCTTCAAGTGGTCCCCGTGCCCATGTGCCCATGGGTGTGGGCTCTTCACAGTTCATTTTCCTCTGAACTTTGAGGAGGGAGCTGCTGACACTTGTGGGGTCACCTGGCTGCGATGGAGGAGCATGGGCAGGACCTGGTTGCTAGGTTACCAGATTCCTTTCATTTTCAAGTTGTGAGAGTTAATCTCACTGAGAAAACGGAGGCAGGGAGGGTGCAGCCACGCACCAGGAACTGCTTGGGCTCTGCCCTCGTGCCACCGACACCTGGGTCCTGGCTGACTGGTTTGACAGTTGCCCTGGTACGTGAGCTTGCCCTGCCTGGAGCTGCGGCTCCTGGCCCTTCGGGGACCATCATGGCTTGCAGAGTCGGGGAGAATAGGTAGGGTGCTCTGTTTAGAGCTGAGTTTTCAGTTAGTGTGAGCTCTCTGTCAGTAACCGTTATCAAACTCCGCGCTTCGTGGGGTGAGTCTTTGGACTCCCTTTTTTAATTTTAATTTTTTAAATGCACTGGATTGGGCCCCTTTTTTGGTGTATCTAGAGTAATTTACATGTGAGTGTGCGTCCCGAGTGGCCAGCAAAGGGCTTCGGGACAGAGGGGCCACCTAGGAGTTCTCCGTGCCCTTTCCTTAGCCATCCTCTGACATCTCAGAGACCACTGGGAGTATTTGCCCAGTGCTCCACGACTGTCCTTAGAGTCAGAACCCTAGAGAGCAGGGGGCCGTGAGGACGCCAGCAAACGCCTGTCACCTGCTCTGTGCCCGGCGGGCGAGAAGGTGGTAACGTCCACTCCCGCCAAGAGCCCTCCAGGGTCCTGCCTGCCGCCTGAAGACTGCGGCTCAGCCACGAGGTCTTCCGTTCCCACCTGAGCCCATGTGGGGGTGTCATCCATCCTGGCTTCCCCTTTCAGAAAGGCAGGAGAAATGTCCCGGGGCCTCCTTGGGAGCCTTGGAGGGGCTTCTCCAGCTCGTTGCAGGGTGACCGCGCCCCAGACCTGAGCTGAGGGTCCTGAGCCCACGCTGACGCACCTGGCTTCTCTTCCAGCTTTGCCATCGTGATCTGGGGCGTGCTCACACAGAAGAAGCCCTTCGCAGGTGAGTGGCGCTGCCCACGAGGTGCCAGGCAACGTCTCCTGGACTGTGGGGTATCTTCCTTGTCCCTTCTCAGCTCTGGGGTGGTGCCTGTGACCCAGCAAGGCCACCCCACTATCGGCTTTTCTATACGCTGACAAGGTGCTTGGGCAGAGTTGTTTGCAGGCAGGAAATTACATCTAGGACACACACAGGAAGAGAGATTCGAAGGGGTCCATTCTTAGGGGCCATTTAATTTTTTTGTGTGGAATACGTAACAAAATATGTCATTTTCACCATTTAAAATGTGTGATTCTGTGACATCGAAGACGTTCACAGTTAGACAGCATCACGGTCTGGTTCCAGACACCCCTGCCACCCCAGCAGGAGCCCGTGCCCATGTGGTCACTCCGGCTCATCCCGGCCACCATCCCCTCCCAGTCTCTGGCAACCCCCATCTGCTTTCTGTCGGCGGATTTGCCTTTTTTCAGCCGATTCTCTTTCTTTCTTTTTTAAAGGAAAAAAAGAAAGGAATTGTGAATACACATGACAGATTTGCTCTCCACACTGCCTGTGAACATGTGGTCCAGTAGTAGTTAGGGTGTCCACACGCTGGACCAGCCTCCTAGACCAGAAAATGCTCCCCCACCTGCCCCAGCTAGGCAATCCCTATTGTGACCTCTTTCCTCGGAATTTCAGTACCTGGGTTAAGTACGTAAAGTCTGGGTAGCTTTTACTGTATCGGAGAGGAGAGCCTTTTTCTCTGCATTACTCATGACATTGTGTGGTGTGACCAAGATGCCAAAAAAAATACACATCTTGCTAGCCTGTGCCAGGCTCAGGTCTGGGAAAGAGAAAGGGTCTCTGGATGACCCTCAGGCCTGGGAGTCCGTCGAGGCAGACTCGGCCAGTGTATGGAAAAGGGGCCAGGCAGGGGCGATCCCGAGCCTTGTGGACGTCCCAGACCCCGGTCAAGAGGTCCTACCTGTCCTCTGGCTACCACTGCACTTTGTTCCCGGCTGCCCTTCCCGAGGCCCACGCTGAATGCACTGTAACGCGCAGCCTGCCAGTTGGACATGAAATTGTCTGGCAGGTTGACACCTGAAGCCAGGTGTGCGGGGCCAGTGGGAGGATCGCGCTCTTGCTGCTTTATAGCCTCCTAGGCGGGGAGCAAGGTGCAGCACCGCGTGAGGTGCCAGGGCGTTTTCTGTCCTGTTTGGCAGTAGGAAGTCTCCCCGAGATGGACTTGACTTTCATTTCATTAGAGGGTTTGAAGTCTGCGTTGTCATGGAAATACCCGCAGACACTGAAGACAGTGATGGTGTGGGACAGACCGCGTGGAGTCCCGGCAGCTGTCAGTGTGGGCCAGCTCTCTGCCCCTGCTGATGGCACCTGCCTTTGTGGAGGGCTTGCTGGAAACTCGGGGGCAGGAACACTGTGGGGAACCAGAAGCCGGGAGGCCAGCCTGAGAAGAACCCGGCCCTGGGGCTGCCTCGGGCCCTCCCCTCAGGGCGGAGGAGAATGGCGGTGGAGCATGGTGGAGCATGGTGGAGCATGGTGCCCTGACGGCTGCACTTGTCCCCTAGATGAGAAGAACATCCTGCACATCATGGTGAAGGTGGTGAAGGGCCACCGCCCGGAGCTGCCCCCCATCTGTAGGCCCCGGCCGCGCGCCTGCGGGAACCTACTGCGCCTCATGCAGAGGTGCTGGCGCGAGGAGCCGCGGGAACGGCCCACCTTCCAGGGTGAGTGTTGGTTCTCCCTGGGGCGAGGCTCTGGATGGCTTTGCTGTTGCCACCGAGGTGATGACCAGGCTCCTGGTGGGAGCAAGGTGCACAAGGACGCGGGGCCCAGTCACCTGGCCCTGCCTCAGACCTCCAGCAGTCAGGGCCAAGGGGGGCTGCTGGACCCAGTGGCTGCCTTCACCACCCCCACCCCTGCTCCTGGCCAGGACGGGGCTTGCTGCCCAGGGGAGCCCATGATTTCAGGTCAGACACAACGTGGTGTCTTCAGGAGACTGCCCGACTGGGCCTCTTGGCACCGTTCTCCTGGGGTCCTGCCCTCCTGGCACAGAGAAGTGGGCCTTGGGTAGTCAGCCCTGGTGGATCCAAGGCAGTCCCTGCTCTCACAGCATGCAGGGGGACAACCTGGGGACAACAAGGGCAGGGCTCACCGCTACTGCTGTTGGCAGGGCATCGAGGCGGCCTTGCCCTGTGTCTGGTGAGCCCTCCAGATGGTGGCACGAGGCAGGCCAGGCCTGGTGGGTGGGTTGCCCCGTGGGGGTCCTGGGTTCTGCTGACTGATCTCAGTGCTGATGGCATCTGGCTCAACCTGCTACTTGGAGACTTTAGGGTGTCTGTGTCCCTTTGGAATTGTGTAGAAACTGTTAATCAAATGACATGCTCCTTTTTGTCTTTTTCCCCTCAAAGAAATTACTTCTGAAACCGAGATCCTCTGTGAAAAACCTGACGAGGAGGTGAGAGAGCCAACTCCAGACCCAGCGGGGAAGAGCCCGCCGGGGCCCAAGAGCGAGGTGAGGGGCCTTCCAGCCCATCCCTGCCTCTGCAGACCCTGGCCAGCCACCTCCTCCCTGAGCCGGCCTTGTGCCCGCCTTGTGCCCAGTTCTGTGGCAGTGTAGGTCCCTGGGCATCCCCAAGCTCATCTGCCCTCCTGCTGCCCTTCCTTCCCTGTGTCCTGCCAGGGGCTGTGTGAACAGTGTGGGCGCCCACTTGAACTGCTGGGTCTCACTGGACACCTGAACCACCGGGCTCAGAAGGCCCAGCCTCTGCTAGGCAGGGCAGGCGGGAGGTGCCTGCTCTGGGTCCTGTGCCCCCCGCTTCCTCACTGTGCAGAGCTGGTTGTTCTGTGAGTGTGGCAGGTTATCTCAGAGGAGAAGGAAGTTCCCAGTGCCTGGAGGGCAGTAGGAAGGAAGCACCTTGCAGAGTGAAGCCTGGTACGCAGCCTGTGGCACGTCTTCAGTGCAGGGCAGTCTCCCAGGGAGACAGGCACACAGAATGGAGAAGGGGCTGTGGGCACGTGAGCACCTGGGCCAAGGCACCGGGAGGCCTGGAAAAGAGGTGGGCTGGGTCCCCGATAAGGCAAGAGAGGCAGCCAGCAGGTGGATGTGGCTCAGTCTGCCAGGAGACCAAGTCAGAGTGAATCCAAGGGTCAGCGGGCGGGGGAGGGGGTTTGGAACAAACGGTCATGGTCCGGGGAATTCCCGCCAGGAATCTCCCATCTCATGCAGAAAGACCCTTTAAAGGGCCTCTTGCTGTGCGCTGGATTGGATCACCATGTTGTCCCCAAGCTGGACCCACCCTGGCCTGCCCACAGACATCTCCAAAGCCTGACTTAGCTCCAAGGGCAGGCTGGACGCGCAGGGCCAGCCCCGCTCTCCCCTCCGCATTCCCGCTGTGCCTCCGCTCAGCCCGGGCCTCTGGAGCATGCTGTGCTGGACTTGACACTTTTCTCACAGTGTCCGTGCTGCGCACCAGGGGGTCTGTGCAGCCCCGAGTCTCGCTGTGGTCACGTCACCCACATCACTTCCTGGTACCCAATAGCGTTCTCCTCCTTGCCTTGGTGGAGGACCGGGGCCCTCACCTCCTCCCTCCTCGCTGCAGGCGGTGCCCGGGTCCTCGCGTCTCCAGCGCGCCTCTGCCCCAGCCTTCGATAACGACTGCAGCCTCTCGGAGCTGCTGTCGCAGCTGGACTCTGGATTTCTCAGACCATCGAGGGCCCTGAGGAGCTCAGCCGCAGCTCCTCCGAGTGCAAGCTTCCG